>NW_028318977.1:1393333-1589166 GCF_062004578.1 Staurois parvus
GGATTGATGGGGTGTGAGGATTGTATATGGGGGTGTGATATGTGTGAGGTGTGTATAGGGGGATTGAAGGGGTGTGAGGGGTACATATGGGGGTGTGATATGTGTGTGATGGGTCTATAGGGGGATTGAAGGGGTGTGAGGGGTATATTTGGGGGTGTGATATGTGTGAGGGGTGTATAGGGGGATTGATGGGGTGTGAGAGGTGTATATATAGGGGTGTGATATGTGTGAGGTGTGTATAAGGGGATTGAAGGGGTGTGAGGGGTATATATGGGGGTGTGATATGTGTGAGGTGTGTATAGGGGGATTGATAGGGTGTGAGGGGTATATATGGGGGTGTGATATGTGTGAGGGGTGTATAGGGGGATTGATGGGGTGTGAGAGGTGTATATATAGGGGTGTGATATGTGTGAGGTGTGTATAGGGGGATTGAAGGGGTGTGAGGGGTACATATGGGGGTGTGATATGTGTGTGAGGGGTGTATAGGGGGATTGAAGGGGTGTGAGGGGTATATATGGGGGTGTGATATGTGTGAGGGGTGTATAGGGGGATTGATGGGGTGTGAGAGGTGTATATATAGGGGTGTGATATATGTGAGGTGTGTATAAGGGGATTGAAGGGGTGTGAGGGGTACATATGGGGGTGTGATATGTGTGAGGTGTGTATAGGGGGATTGATAGGGTGTGAGGGGTATATATGGGGGTGTGATATGTGTGAGGGGTGTATAGGGGGATTGATGGGGTGAGAGGTGTATATATAGGGGTGTGATATATGTGAGGTGTGTATAGGGGGATTGAAGGGGTGTGAGGGGTACATATAGGGGTGTCATGAGATGTGATATAGTGTGAGGGATACGAGGTGTGTCCAGAAAACGTCCAGCCTTTGTTAATATATGGAGAACGGTTTGCGTGACGTCGATGGAACCTGGCAGCCAAGGAGAGTGGCGTGGAATGCACATGCATGAACAATGATGACTTCTCTTTGGGGGTGCTAGACGCCCCTGGGTCAGCATGTGTACTGTGTGGCCATTGCATTCAAAATGACCCAGCAAGTAGAGCAACAAATTGCATCAAAATTTGTGTGAAACTTGAACATTCCTCCGCAGAACCTTTTCAGATTGTTTAGAAGGCTTTCGGGGACGATGCAATGAGTGCAGCGCAAATGGAAGTGTGCCACAAATGTGGTGGAGAATTTGTTGAAAGTGATCTGAATGTGGAAGGCCTACATTAAGCAGAACATCTGAGATGTGGAACGTGTACAGACTACAATCAACAAAGATCGATCACTGACAGTGTGAGAACTGGAAGCTGATTTGGGGCTCCAAAAACTACTGTGTCTGAGATTTTGAGGCAGGACCTTGTGGAAGAGACGTTGGGAGAACTGCGAGGGCTCAAGGTGCCTACTTTGAAGGAACAGAGGCATTATTATCCTATGTACAATGTTTCTTGTATCTTCTTCAATAAATGTCTCTATTTTTCATATTACATGGCGGGATAATTTCTGGACAGACCTCCTATATAAGGGGGGGATGGAGGTATTTATGGGGTTGTGATGGGGTGCAGTATATATACGGGGGGTGTGGTATGGGGTGAGAGGAGTATATGAGTAGTATCATGGGATTAAATATGGGGTTAGGGATACATGAGGGGCTTTCATGGGGTGTGAGAGCTACATAGGGGGATGACTTGGTGTGTGCTATGGTGTGAGGGGTGTATGTGAGGTTGTCATTGAGTGTGATATGTGTGAGGAATATATAAGCATGGGATTGGATGTAAGGTGTACATGATGGGTGTCATGGGGTGCGAGGAGGTACATAAGTAGAACATGGGACAGGATATGGTGTGAGGGATATATATGGAGGGTGGAATCAGATGTAGGGTATACATGATGGGTGTCATGGGGTGCGAGGAGGTACATAAGTAGAACATGGGACAGGATATGGTGTGAGGGATATATATGGAGGGTGGAATCGGATGTAGGGTATACATGATGGGTGTCATGGGGTGCGAGGAGGTACATAAGTAGAACATGGGACAGGATATGGTGTGAGGGATATATATGGAGGGTGGAATTGGATGTAGGGTATACATGATGGGTGTCATGGGGTGCGAGGAGGTACATAAGTAGAACATGGGACAGGATATGGTGTGAGGGATATATATGGACGGTGGGATTGGATGTAGGGTATACATGATGGGCGTCATGGGGTGCGAGAAGGTACATGAGTAGAACATGGGACAGGATATGGTGTGAGGGATATATATGGAGGGTGGGATTGGATGTAGGGTATACATGATGGGTGTCATGGGGTGTGAGGAGGTACATGAGTAGAATCATGTGACAGGATATGGTGTGAGGGATATATATGGAGGGTGGGATTGGATGTAGGGTATACATGATGGGTGTCATGAGGTGCGAGGAGGTACATGAGTAGAACATGGGACAGGATATGGTGTGAGGGATATATATGGAGAGTGGGATTGGATGTAGGGTATACATGATGGGTGTCATGGGGTGTGAGGAGGTACATGAGTAGAACATGGGACAGGATATGGTGTGAGGGATATATATGGAGGGTGGGATTGGATGTAGGGAATACGTGATGGGTTTCATGCGGTGTGAGGAGGTACATGAGTAGAATCATGTGACAGGATATGGTGTGAGGGATATATATGGAGGGTAGGATTGGATGTAGGGTATACATGATGGGTGTCATGGGGTGTGAGGAGGTACATGAGTAGAATCGTGACAGGATATGGTGTGAGGGATATATATGGAGGGTGGGATTGGATGTAGGGTATACATGATGGGTGTCATGGGGTGTGAGGAGGTATATGAGTAGAACATGGGACAGGATATGGTGTGAGGGATATATATGGAGGGTGGGATTGGATGTAGGGTATACATGATGGGTGTCATGCGGTGTGAGGAGGTACATGAGTAGAACATGGGACAGGATATGGTGTGAGGGATATATATGGAGGGTGGGATTGGATGTAGGGTATACATGATGGGTGTCATGCAGTGTGAGGGGTACATAGTGGGTGTCATGGGATGACATATGGTGTTAGAGATTTATGTTTTTTGAGAACTACAAACAAACACAGGCGAGCAATACCAGTTCTTTGCTACAGTATTATCATTCTTAAAGGATAAGTTCACATTTGGGAACATGTTACATGTTCCACCCGTTTTTAGGGTGGAATATGTAACGTGTTTCTATAGCTGCAGCCGCGCCCGCCATCCCACTCCCACTGACAGTACGGGAAACTTCTCCCCGTACTATCTGTCAGATTTGAAACCGGCTCCGCCCACGTCATTTATTCATGGTCTTCCGTGAATGAATGAATTGAAAGTCCCAGTAGCCTTAGCGGCTATCGGCTTGTAGTTTTCAATGAACTACCATGGCGCTGTGGAGCGCCATGGTAGTTCATTGAATCTTCCTGTCAATATCTGCTTGCTCATACACCCTGTACATCCCCATACACTCTGTACATCCCATACACCCTGTACATCCCATACACCCCGTACACCAAGCAGATATTCTGACAGGTTTGCAGGAGACCTGCATGGCATCAGGGATCTACTGATCGCTGGTGCAATGCTTTCCAGGCTCCTATGGACAAAAATAATAAATGCACATGTTTTTACCTGCAAACAAATGTGCACTTATTATTTTTGGCCAAAAGGTGAACTTATCCTTTAAAAAGTGATAATAAAGTTTTGTTTTAATAACAAACATGCCGTACCTACCTGCTCTGTGCAATAGTTTTGCACACAGCAGCCCCGGTCCTCCTCTTCTCGGTTCCTCTGCCGGCACTCCTGGCCCTTCACTCCTGCCTAATGCCCTCATAGCAAGCAGTCGTCAGAGTCATCATAGCAGAGTCGATGCTCTGTGTATTCATTCACACACACAGCGTGGCTTGGCCCCTGCTGTCTCTTCATTGGCTCAAGGGCTGTAATTGACAGTAGTGGGAGCCAATGGCTTCCGCTGCTCTCTCAGCCAGTGAAGAGGGAGAGACGTGGCAGAGCCGCTGCTCTCGTGCACATCACTGGATAGAGAGGCGGCTCAGGTAAGTATTGGGTGGGGGGGGGGTGGTCTAGGTGCACGCATAAGGTTTTTTACTTTAATACATAAAGGTACAAAAACCTTCAGCCTTTGCAACCACTTTAACCTCTTGGCACCAGCCGGACACAAATGTGCGGCCTCCCGGCGTCTGGGCCTAGTCGCCAAGCAGCTGCACATTTGCGTTCTATTCAAAAGACACATATGTGCTGAGAGCGTGCTCCCTGTACGCTCCCAGCACACATGTTCGGTACTCACGGAAAGGTCCCTATCTCCTCTTTCGATCGGGACCTTTCAAGATCATGTGGTCACATGACCCTAAAACCCAACCCCACCTCCCGGCTTCTGGAACCCTTAAAGGGTCGGGAGGCACCGGCGCCAAGGGGTTAAGTGCACAGTGAGCATGAGGACTTCAAAAAGGGTCTAAATGCAGTCTCAGAGTGAACTTTTTTGGGGAGGGGGTCCCCAGCAGGTGAATGGGGTGGCCAAGAAGGTAAGTACCGAGAGCAGAGGGGAGTTGCTACCTAGAAAAACCTGACTGCTTTCCCTGAATAGATAAAGGACGGGTTCTCTTTACCACATCATCTCTCTGAACTCATCTCTAGATATGATCTTCGGGTTTGGGTCCAGTACAAGCCTCTCCGTCACTTCTATCGTCTCAGCCCATGCTCTCCTCAGCTACATTCCAAGAAATACAACCCCTGACATACACACCTTCACTAATACACGTCCCCTGGATTCCGAATTTCAGGGATTTTTCACTTTTAATTTTTTTTTTCCCTTCTGCTGTCAGTGATGGCGTCTGCAGATCTGAGGAAGGAGCTGGACTGTTCCATCTGTCTGAACATCTACACGGATCCCGTGACTCTACGGTGCGGACACAACTTCTGCCGGGTCTGTATTGACCGCGTGCTGGATTCCCAGCAAGGGACGGCACATTACGCCTGCCCTGAGTGCAGGAAACGGTTCAGGAGTCGCCCGACGCTGCAGAAAAACATAACGCTTTGCAACATTGTGGAGAGCTTCCGTTCTTCTCAGCCCGAACGGAAGGAGACCGGGGTCTCCTGTACTTACTGTATTCACGCCTCTGTACCTGCTGTGAAATCTTGCCTGCTTTGCGAAGCTTCTCTGTGCGACAGTCACCTGAATGTCCACAGCAACTCCCCAGAACACGTCTTATCAGACCCCACCGCCTCCCTGGAGAACAGGAAATGCTCCGTCCATAAGAAGGTCTTGGTGTATTACTGCACCGAGGACGCCACCAGCATCTGTGTGTCCTGCTGTCTCATCGGAGAACACAAAGGGCACCAAATCGAATCCCTCGAAGAAGCAGCGGAAAAAATAAAAAAACAATTGCAAAACGTCGTTCAGAAACTGGGGACAAAGCGGGAGAAGACCGAAAAAAAGGTCCAAAGCCTGCAAGACCGTCAGAGGAAAGTCCAAGGGAAGGCTTCTGAGGAAACAGAAAGAGTCACTGCTCTGTTCAGAGATCTCAGGAGACAGTTGGAGGAGCTAGAGATGAGAGTCCAGGGTGAGATTTCCGGGCAGGTGGAGCAGGTCTCGCGTTCGGTCTCCAATTTGATCCAGCAGCTGGAGGCCAAGGAGCACGAGCTGTCTAGGAAGATGCGTCAGATCGAGGAGCTGTGCGACTCGACGGACCCCCTGGTTGTGCTACAGGAATCAGTCCAAGGCGGTTTGTGTGATGGTGAGGAGAGAGATAATGAAGATACAGAGAGACACAATAAGTTCCTCCTCAACGCGGGTGAACTGGACTTGGCTTTGATCTCGCACACGCTACACGCGGGTTTATCGGATATAATATCGGGAATCAACGGGGCAAGCTATGTGCAGGAAATCGCAGACATACTATTGGATGTAAACACGGCCGGTTATTACCTGCACATATCGGATGACCAAAAAACCGTATCCTGGTCAGATATAAGTCAGAACCGCCCCGAAACCCCGGAGAGGTTTCAGTACGCTCCTCAAGTGCTCAGCAGCCGGAGCTTCTCTTCAGGGCGCCATTACTGGGACGCGGACGTCAGCGGCTCCAACGAATGGCGGGTAGGGATGTGTTACCCCAGTATAGAGAGGAAAGGAATTAAAAGCCATTCAGCGATTGGAAGCAACAACAAATCCTGGTGTCTGCACAGGACTGACGATCAGTATTTGATGATCCACGACGGGAATAAGATCCAGTTGGCTGACAGTAACTGCGTTGAGCGAGTCAGGATATATCTGGATTACGAGTCCGGGCAGATCTCCTTTTATGATCTGTGTGACCCCATCCGACACCTCCATACCTTCACCTCCAC
This sequence comes from Staurois parvus, assembly GCF_062004578.1. Taxonomy (NCBI): domain Eukaryota; kingdom Metazoa; phylum Chordata; class Amphibia; order Anura; family Ranidae; genus Staurois; species Staurois parvus. The sequence goes on from NW_028318977.1 coordinate 1,399,715, forward strand.
CTTCACCGAGCCCCTGCTCGTGGCATTACGGGTATGGGAAGGTTGTATAAGGATATCGGGGGGGAAACAAGAGATGCGAGACAACACTTGGATCTGATTGGTAGGATGTTCAGCCAGTAAGGGAATACAGTGGGTACAGAATGTTTTATTAAAAAGTGTATTTCTGCAGCTCTGACTATCAAAGAAGCATAAAATACGCTGCTCCCAAGTGGGTCCACGAGCGGGGTACTAAAAATCTGGTTAGTGATTCGATCTATGCCCCCCCCCCCCTTGAAAATTGTTTGCCAGCTGCCCTTTGAAATTAAATGCTGGCAAGCTTTATTGATCCAGACAAAGGGTTGGATTTACTAAAACTGCAAAATCTGGTGCGGCTGTGCATAAGACCCAATCAGCTTCCAGTTTTTTTTTTTTTGTCAAAGCTTAATTGCACAAGCTGAAGTTAGAAACTGATGGCTACCACAGATGCACCAGATTTTGCACTCTTCCAGTTTTAGCAAATCAACCCCAAAGAGTTCTTGCCTGGGAACCTTCACATCCACGTGTTTCACTGGTCAGACCAGGCTTAAAGTGTTACTAAACCCCGGACCCTGAATTCACTATATCCGCTCTCCCCGGACCCTGCATTCACTATATCTGGTCTCCTCGGACCCTGAATTCACTATATTGGGTTTCCCCAGACCCTGCATTCACTATATCCTCTCTCCCCGGACCTTGCATATCTGGCCTCCTTGGACCCTGCATTCACTATATCTGGTCTCCCCGGACCCTGCATTCACTATATCTGGTCTCCTTGGACCCTGCATTCACTATATTGGGTCTCCTTGGACCCTGCATTCACTATATCGGGTTTCCCAGGACCCTGCATTCACTATATCCTCTCTCCCCGGACCCTGCATTCACTATATCCTCTCTCCCCGGACCCTGCATTCACTATATCCTCTCTCCCCGGACCCTGCATTCACTATATCCTCTCTCCCCGGACCCTGCATTCACTATATCCTCTCTCCCTGGACCCAGCATCCACTATATCCGGTCTCCCCGGACCCCGCATTCACTATATCCGGTCTCCCCGGACCCCGCATTCACTATATCCGGTCTCCCCGGACCCCGCATTCACTAAATCCGGTCTCCCCGGACCCTACATTCACTATATCCGGTCTCCCCGGACCCTGCATTCACTATATCCTCTCTCCCCGGACCCTGCATTCACTATATCCTCTCTCCCCGGACCCAGCATTCACTATATCCGGTCTCCTCGGACCCCGCATCCACTATATCCGGTCTCCCCGGACCCCGCATTCACTATATCCGGTCTCTCCGGACCCCGCATTCAGTATATCCGGTCTCTCCGGACCCTGCATTCACTATATCCGCTCTCCCCGCACCCTGCATTTACTATATCCGCTCTCCCCGGACTTTGCATTCACTATATCCGGTCTCCCCAGGCCCCGCATTCACTATATCCGGTCTCCCAGGACCCCGCATTTACTATATCCGGTCTCCCAGGACCCCGCATTCACTATATCCGGTCTCCCCGAACCCCGCATTCAGTATATCTGGTCTCCTTGGACCCCGCATTCATATATCTGGTCTCCCCGGACCCTGCATTCACTATATCTGGTCTCCCCGGACCCTGCATTCACTATATCCGGTCTCCCTGGACCCTGCATTCACTATATCCGGTCTCCCAGGACCCTGCATTCACTATATCCGCTCTCCCCGGACCCCGCATTCACTATATCCGGTCTCCCCGGACCCCGCATTCGGTATATCTGATCTCCCCGCACCCTGCATTCACTATATCTGGTCTCCCCGGACCCCGCATTCACTATATCTGGTCTCCCACAGTACACACAACATGGGAATGCAATTATTTTAGTAAATATAAACTGCTAAATACCTTTTATCATCAGCAGTTAGAGCAGTCTTGTGACTTCTATCTGTGGGAATTATAAGCAATAAGTCCATTGATTTACGCGGACAACCATTTTGCTTGCATTACTATAACGTTAGGGTGATGTTTTCTTGTTCAAACATTTTATTAACAATTAAACAATGTGACAAGGACAGGTAGACATTACCAATGTACATTGGGCATTGTACTGACTACAAGAGATAAAGAATAAAAGACGCAGCACCAATGTCATTACATTTCTGATAGTAACAAATGATTAGAAGTTGTTAACAAAAGATGTTGTAAATTTGACCAGTTGGGGTAATGGCTCACTGGAACATTATAGAGGGTTGGGGCAATGTAGAGGAGGGTCAAACAGGAGTGGGAAAAAAAGGGGGGGGGGAAAGGAGGAGCAGCAACGATGACTCCATGAACGTTAATTAAGAGTATGGCAACACCTATGCGCTGCATGAGGAGGGTCATTGGCAATATCTAGGGTGCCCAGTATACAAATCAAGGGAGAAGAAGTGATTCGTCAAAGTTAGGCGGGAGGAAACGCTCTACCCAGGGACTCCAAGTAAGAATTTAGGGATCGTATCAAGAATTGTGGCTTCCACCTTTTGCGTGTATCATGGCTTGTGTTATTCTGGATTTAACAGCTGTAACACTTAGAGAGGGTGATTTCCATGATTTCGCTATAACCTGCTTGGCAGCCGTAGTGACTTGCATAAGGAGTTTGAATTGCGAATTGGAAATGCCAGGAGGGCGTTGATTGAGTAGGGCTGTTGTCGGGTCGGGTCGCAACGTGGTAGCGCTAAGTGTGGATAACATGGTGAAAATTTCAACCCAGAAGGTACGAGCTACTGGGCAATCCCACCACATATGATAATGTGTTCCTGGGTCTGTACAGCCTCTAAAACAGTTGGGCGAGTAATCAGGGGTATATTTTGCGACTCTCGCTGGGACCAAATACCAGCGTGTTAAGACTTTATAATTTGTTTCTAGTGCAACAATGTTCTGCGAAGATGATTTTGTATTGGCCCAGATGCGGTCCCAATCAGATAAATCCAATTGCCTATCTAAATCCATCTCCCACCTATGGGTATAAGGAGGGGGGATGCGGTAGCCGGAGTCGTGAGGAAGTATAGGCTTGAAATAAGACCACGTCTATGAGGGTCATTGCAGCATGCCCGTTCAAAGAGAGACATGGTGTTAGGTTGATTGGTTATTGTTGCGTAGGGGGCGTAGAAGTGTCGTAGCTGTAAGTATCTAAATATTTCGGAAGCTGAGAGGCTATGTGTTTCCCGTAGCGAGGCAAAGGATTTAAACATATTCCTCTGTAAGAAATGGTGTGTACGGAGCAGGTTAGCAGAGGTCCATGCTTTGAATGAAAGAGGTGTCAGCCAGGCTGGGGGGAAGGCTAGGTTTCGAAGAAACGAGAGCAAAGGATTATGTGGCGATTGGAGGAGATAGCGGGTTTTCAGTTTGTCCCATAAAGATAAGAAGTGGGAGGTGATGGGGTTGGTTTAGAACGGCGGTCCATTGGCCTTAACAAAAGTAAGTTAGCGGTGGAAAGGGGGTCGCACTCTATCGATTCCAGGACGACCCATTGAGGGATTTCGAAGGTCGCATGATATTTAGGCAACTGTGCTAGATGTGCTGCTTGGTAATATTTGCCTACATCTTTATAACTGCAATTCTGCCTAGTCATGCGAGGGGAAGGGAGGACCATTTGGACAGAAGAGCAGAAAGGTGGTTTAGCATCGGAGAGTAGTTAGCTGCATAAAGATCTGATAAATTAGGGGTCAATTTGATTCCCAAAAAAGGGATATGGCGTTGTGACCAGGGAAATGGTAGGATCTGTTTCAGATGGGTCAGCTCTTTAGGGGGAAGAGAGATGTTGAGAGCCGTTGATTTGTTGGGATTTATTATGAGACCGGAGAGTGAGCCAAACGCCTTGAGAAGCCGGAGTAGGGAAGGAGAGGAGGTCAAGGGAGATGAGAGAAAAAGTAAGACGTCATCCGCAAAGAGAAATAACTTGTGATGAGTGCCCCCTATCTCGAGTCCCCGGACATCCGGGTTAGCTCTAATTAAAAGGGCCAAAGGTTCTATGGCCAGGGCAAAGAGCAGGTGGGACAGAGGACAGCCCTGTCTCGTGCCTCGGGAAATTGGGAACTGGGCTGACCTGTGTCCCAGATACCTAATTCTGGCCGAGGGCTCTCGATACAGCGAGAAGATCCAGGTTAAAAAGTGTGGACCAAAACTCCAACGTTGCAAAATGTAGTTAAGGTATGGCTATGAAACTGTATCGAATGCTTTCCGGATGTCCAAGGACAAGAAACAGGCGGGAATGTTGCGAGATTTGGCTAAATTTGCCAAGAGAGATGCATGTCTGATGTTATCTCCAGCTTGTCTAGTTGGAATAAAGCCCACTTGGTCATTATGAATTAGAGAGCCTATACACAAATTAAGGCGTGAAGAAAGGATTTTTGCTAACAGTTTGATATCAATGTTAAGGAGAGAGATTGGCCTATAATTGGACCACTGCGTGTCATCTGAGTTTGGTTTTGGGATCATTGAAATGTTTGCTTGTACGGTTTCATGGTTGAAGGTATGGCCAGATAGTAAGGCATTAAAAGCATTGGTAAGGATGGGTGTAAGGAGATGGGCAAATTTTTTGTAGTAAGTGGCTGAGAAACCGTCTGGTCCTGGGCGCTTACGAGGTTTTAGACATTTAATAGCGTTTAAGGTTTCGGTTGGGGAGATGGGTTGCTCTAACGTCTCTAATTGGCGCTCTGACAGGTTCAGGAAGGAGATGGAGGTTAAAAGGGTATCAGCTTGTGTGGGGTCGAAGGGTGCTGAGGAAGAGTAAAGCTGTGACAGATGTTTATGGAAAGTCCGTAGGATGTGTTCCGGATTACTAGTGAGGTTTAATAGGTCGAATAGGTCTAGTAATCTGGTCCAGCCTGCGAAGTGAGAGAGCTAAGAAAGTATTGGGTTTATTTGCCTTAGTATAATATTTTTGCCTGGATCTACGAAGTGAAAGTTCCACTTGGTCTGTGAGAAAGAGGTCTAGAGCCAATCTGGATCGTTCTAGGGCCTCACGATTGGCAGGTGTAGGAGTCACTTGGAAGGCTTGATGGGAGTGCTCATATGTCTGCTCTAGAGAAAGATGTTGTTTTCTTTTCATTTTATTTAAAAAGGACGCTTTGCTAATGCAAAACCCTCGCAGTACCGGTTTATGCGCTTCCCATAACAGGAGAGGAGAAATTTCAGGCGATTAAGAGATAAATAATCTTTGAGGGCAGTTTCAATTTCTAAACAGTGCATTGGATTTGCAAGTAGAATGTCGTTGATGATCCAGGAGGATTCAGTTGGGGATGGGGCTAACGAGGCCATGGATGTGAATACGGCGCAATGGTCAGACCAGGGAATTGGAATTATTTCAGAGGTCAGGAGCTGGGGAGAAGAGCTGGCGGTAATGAAAATATGATTTATCCTAGAGAAAGACTTGTGGGGGTGAGAGTAGAAAGTGTATTGGCGTTTAGCCGGGTTAAGTTCCCGCCAGGTATCTATCAAGGAATAATGTTGTAGTATGACTTGGAAGGTTTGCTTAGAGGTAGGGAAGGAGGAAGGTTGAGGGGATTTGTCGAGAAAGGGATATATTGTACTGTTAGAGTCTCCGCTGACAAATAAGGTACCTCGCTTGTGGTGATCTATAACCGAAAGAATGTGGGAAAGGAACGGTAAGGGATCTTGATTCGGGGCATAGTATGTAACAATGGTGACATCTACGTCTAGGAGTTGCCCTACTAGCAGGAGATAGCGACCCTCTGGGTCTTTGACTGCAGTACATAGTGTAAAAGGTGTAGTGCGATGGAAGGCAATCAGTACCCCTCTGTGTTTGGTGGTGGCGGAGGCTGTATAGACCTGAGGATAACGGGGGCCGAAAAACTTAGGGGTGGAGTTGGGGGTATAGTGTGTTTCCTGTAGACAGACCACATGAGCTCTAAGTGTTGCAAAAGTGCGGAAAGCCTTATTACATTTCTGTGGTATATTAAGACCCTGCACATTCAGGGTAAGGATATATAACGAGCCCATGGGGAGAGTGTGTAGTAGATTGAATAGTATAGCACCACCATCTGGGATGGAGCCTGACAATTACTGTAGGAGGTGCATAATTTGCAGGAGAGGTAGCGCAAAGTCATGGAGTCATATTGGGGGGAAGGAAAAGGGGTACGGTAAGGGAGAGGTAACAAAGAAGAAGGGGTATAGGGGACCATTTAAGGCCTAAAAGGTGGTCCCCGGGGACACCCAAAGTCAGGGTGAGCCAGGGAGCAATAGTAGCCCAAGTGCTATTAAATAGCCAATAACACAGGGGCTAGAGTGGAGTGCGCAGGTACGCGGACCGTGGGGATGACAGTATTAACATAAATATACGGTAGCGGGATCCTGGAAGAACAGGTGGAAAAACATCTGAAGAATTCGGGGGGTCCTAGACTCGGGCAGCACTGGTTGTACGGGTTAAATGAACATGGGTGGGGAAATGTGGCATTCCATGCCACCAGAGCCGAGGCTCCCAAATGCAAACTGAGATATAGTCCAGGAGGAGTGATTGAAAAAAAAAATGGGGGGCCAAAACAGCCCCCAACTTATGGGGCAACCAAAATCCAACAGGGAGAGAGAGAAAGAACATCATGGGTGGTAACCTCGATGATGATCAAAAGGGTACACCGCCTGGTGTATGTGACAGAAAGAAAAATGTGGGATGTAAGTCAGTCCATGGTGTCTTGCGGAAACAGGCCTGGTGACGAGAAACGCCCTCGTTTGTGGAGGCTGAGTTGACCTTCATTTGTACGTGGGGGATAGGATTTCCGCGGCGAGCAGGACGTAGACCTCCGTTTAGTACTCTCTGACGGTGTTGCTGGGGAATGTAACTGCAGGATCCGCAGAGTATCCAGTAGCTCTTCTGGTGTCTTGCAGGTGTAATTTCGGGTCTGGTATCGGAACCGCACTGCAAAGGGGAAGCCCCACTTATATGGTATACCATGTTGTTGAAGTGCCTGCAGGTGGGGTTTCATAGCCCTGCGCTTGGCAATAGTCGTGGGGCACAGATCTTGGAATAGTTGGTAGGTGTGACCTTGGAACTGCAGAGATTCTGTAGTACGAGCTGCTTGTAGGAGTTGCTCCTTAGTGCAGAAATGTCAATGGGCTATAATGTCACGTGGTGGACCTTTCCGTGCATCGCGAGGCTAGCGCCCTGTGAACTCTATCCATTTCCAATCTTTCAATTTGGATAGCTGGGGCAAGCTCTTGGAATAGAGCTGTTACAGTTGATTGGACGTCGACGATCGTTTCCGGAAGGCCACGGATACGCAAGTTCGAGCGCCTTGCTCGGTTTTCAAAGTCCTCCAGTCACGTTTGTAGTCTTGCGTTTTCGTCATGCAGGAGGTCAAAGTCTTCCACTTGTGTCTGAAGCGAGGCGTCAAGACCGTCCACTCTCTGTTCTAGGTCAGCAGTGCGTTGTCCTAGTTCACGGATTTCCCTAGATAGTGTGGCGGTGATGCGGTCAGAAGTTTGCATCAGAGCTTTGTGCAGCATTTTTTCAAAGCGTGCCAATAGGTCAGGGGGCGTAAGGTCAGATGTCAAAGCATGTGCAGGGGTGTCCGTTTCAATGTGAGACTCACCCTCAGATGTGCAGGGATGGCTGAGCTGCGAATCCTGTGTATGTCACTGCAGCCTGCTTGCTTCCACGTGCTGGGGCGGTGGCCATCTTTGTTGAGGCCTTTGCTAGGGCCTCCTTAATTGTTTTAGTTGGAGGGGGGGGCCTGGTGTCGGGGTGCCCCTTTAACCATGATGCCACTTGCCAGGGGGGGGGGGGGGCTGTCATCAACACCTCAGCCCCCGTTCTTTTCTCTGCCTCCGTGCAGGCTCCGGTCAGTGGGCGGGCCTGTATTCGGCTCGCTATGGGGACAGAGCCCCTGTCAGATTCCCAAGCCCCGCAGCTACAGATCAGCTGCTAATTGGGGCGGTTCAGGTCAGGGGGGGGGCGCATTGGGGATTGGGTCCCTCTGCGATGTGTCACGGGCCAGGATCCGCTGCTCTGCTGCTCTGTCACCCGACGGGGAGACAAAGCTCTATCGGGACATGTCCGTCCCGCCGGCCGCGCATGCGCACTCCCCAGTTAGAGTGATGTTTTAAGAGATAATAAAGCTATACTAGCATAACTTGTAAAGTGGAAAATGTGACGATACGTGACAAGCTGTGTAACCGCAATTGCACGAGGGTGGAAGCTATATTGCAGCTATTTGCAGAATGAGCTAGTTTTGCAGAAAATAAAGGTTATTGCTAAACCCTGATATCCTGGGGAATAAGCAAGTTGACAGTATGTGCTAGACTGTGGTTTTTAGCTATTTAGAGAGTTTACCTTTTTCTTGTATCTAGGTAGGAGAGTAAGATACGCTTTGCTATTGGATAATCCAGGGGTGGATACTTGGGGGTGAAATGTGGTTTTTGTCAATATAAGCTATGCTATACGTAATAAACTTTGCAATCGTGTCGTATCCTACTTGAGTGTTGGTTACCTTGATTGTCCGATCGATCGAGCCCGTGACACACCCAGACACAGAAACCAAGGCGCAGGCAGAAACCAAGAAGCCCATGCTGGAGGTTGACGCAAAAGGAGAAAAAGGGGAACCAGGAAAACAGAAGGACCAGCCAACAAGGGATGAGCGATATGCAAGCAAAATGGTTGTCCGCATAAATCAATGGCCTTATTGCTTATATTTCCCACACTATCAGTGTCCAGCAGAGCACTGGTTAAAGCTTGTGGGAGGAGTTTTCTTTCTCCCCTGATTGCCCTATGAGGCTGCAGGACCCCTGGCCCTCATTCTAGACTGTGCTGATCACATGCACCCTCTCAAGAAAAAAAAAAAAACTATTAATACACACCAAACTGAGCATGTGCAGCTTGCCCCCAAGGTTCTCTTCTGTCAGCAGATGGATAGGGGACAGTAGAAGGAGAGGATCAGAGAAGACAGGATCAAGCATCCTTTTTACACAATGCTGAGGAAGCATGCTTTACTGCATATACAAACTGTTTTTATTGTGGGTTTAATAACACTTTAAAGAGGACATTTAGGTATAGCAGTTGTTACATAGTTACGTTATATAAATAGAAAAACTACAGTGAGCGCTCCAAAATGTCGGCAGCTGAACATTCAAGGAAAACACATAAAAAGTCCCAAGATAAATGTACAAATATAAAATGCAGCGCTATGTGGTGTTGCCCTAATGTAGGCAACAATAGTGATAAGAAATAAAACCAAACATACAATTTAAATCATGAATGAAATGCAGTCCTGTAATAGTGTTCACTGTTTTCCAGTGCAAATCATAGAAATGCGCACTAACCAGAAGCGTATTGGTAATACGCATGTATATATAAAATATCCTGAAGGTTCCCCTCTCTTTCTGGTCAGAAAATGGATAGGAGCTGGAAGATGTGGAGATGAAGCGCCCTCGTGTGGTGAAGATGAAGTCCCACAGGCCAGAGATATCCTTGCAGAGATGTGTGGAGTAGGTAATTCCCCCTCTCTGGAGCTGGTACAAGGATCACTCTGAGGCTGCAAAAGTTGAAAGGCTCCTCACAGGAGACACAGGGAATAACTCATAGTGTAGTATGTAAATTGACTTTATTATTCAAAGAAGCGTTTAGTGAGAATCACAGTGGTGCCAGATACAAATGAGTGACTGACCCTTCCAAATTCAAAGATGGCCACCGGGCCTCCATGTGGCACCGGCGGCGTGATGTCAACGACGTCCTGGGCTCCACCTACATTTCATTCATGATTAAAATTTTATGTTTGGTTTTATTTATCACTATTGTTGCCTACATTAGGGCAACACCACATAGCGCTGCATTTTATATTTGTACATAGTTACGTTGGTTCAGCCCGTACCATTGTGTCTTGTACCTAGTGGTGGAGCTGTACATAATGAGGATGCCCCGCCTTACAGCTCTGACCCAAGGCATCCTGATAAAGTAACAAGGCGCAAGGGCATGGAGTGCTTTAGTTCTTCCGGTCATCAGTGCGGGCAGGGAGCTGGTGCGTCCACAAAAACAAACCAGGAACAGGATTAGCTGAGTAGTGTCTGGGGCCCAACAGGACTGACAGAACAGCCAACAGAGGGTCAGGAGCAGATGCGGACTGACCATTTGTAAACTCGGGCACTGCCCGAGGGCCCGGGGTCACTAGGGGGGCCCCATGAGATGCCCCTGGTACCTTTTCATAGGCTTTTTTGAGTTTTGGGCAAGGACACGGGCCCCATGATCCCCTATTGCCCGGGGGCCCCATGAGTTGTCAGTCCACCCCTGGTCAAGAGCTACTGACTAGTAACCAGCAGACTGTACTGGTAGGCAGATGGCTGGCAGGTGACAACATGCAGGTACCAGGCTGCCAGGCAGGTACTTAGTAGACAGAAGACACTTGACTGGTCCAGGAAGAACAGAAAGCAGAGCCAGGCAGGCCGGGTCAGTAACAGATGGACAGAGCGGAAGACAGGAGAGTTGTTGGAGTTCAGGTCGGAGACAGCAACAGTGAGGCAGATCAGGGATAATGCAAGGTAGAGACAGATACCAGGGACAAGCCGGGGTCAGTTCAGGTGGAGTTGAAGGCAGGCTGGGTCAGCAATGAATGGGCAAGCACAGAAAGAGGTTTGCAGCAGGAGAATAGTCAGAGCTCAGGTCGTAGTTGGCCTCGGTGAGGTGGATACCAGGGACAAGCCAGGGTCAGTTCAGGTGGAGTTGAAGGCAGGCTGGGTCAGCAATAAATGGGCAAGCACAGAAAGAGGTTTGCAGCAGTAGAATAGTCAGAGCTCAGGTCATAGTCGGCCTCGGTGAGGTGGATACCAGGGAAAAGCCGGGGTTAGTTCAGGCGTAGTTGAAGGCAGGCTGGGTCAAGTACTGAAACAGGTTTGCAGCAGGAGAATAGAGTTCAGGCCATAGTCAGCAATGGTGGGGCGGATACTAGGGACAAGCTGAAGTTAGTGCAGGTGGAGTTCAGGCGTAGTTGAAGAAAGGCCGGGTCAGCAAGGAATGGGCAAGCACAGAAAGAGGTTTGCAGCAGGAGAATAGTCAGAGCTCAGGTCGTAGCCGGGAACGGTAAGGTGGATACCAGGGACAAGCTGAAGTCAGTGCAGGTGGAGTTCAGGCGTAGTTGAAGGCAGGCTGGGTAAGCAAGGAAAGTAAAGGTTTCCTGACAAATCTGTGGGGTGTACTCATTTATGCTGAGCACTGTATATACTGACATTGGACTGGTGTAAGTATGTAAAAATTGCCAAACTTGCCCTCCGCCCTATGGTAGAAATACTGCTACAGGGCAGCAGGGCTGGCCAAAATCACCTATATATACGTGATGTCCATCTCCAGGTAGGGGGTGTGCGTGCTGCCCTGCCTGCACCTCTATTGGCAGCTAGAGATGTCAATCACCAGGTCCTGGAAGGCGATTCCTGGCCGGCACTTGGCGATCGTCGGGGAAAGCTGACAGTGGAGTGACCTGTGTGTAAACAACACAGATCTCTCTTCTATTAGCTTGGACATTCTGCTTTCTCTCTCTGCACAGCAGCATGCCTCCCAAGTGAACCACACCCAGCACACAGTTAACCCTTTGATCGCTCCAGATGTCAACCCCTTCCTGCCCATTGTCATTAGTACAGTGTCAGTGCTTTTTTTTTTTTTTTTTAGCACTAATCACTGTTATTAGTGTCCCTGTAGATGTCAGTGACAGTTAGTTCTCACCCGGTGTCAGAATGCCCACCGCAGTCCCGCTATAAGTCGCTGATCGCCGCCATTACTACTATATACATTTGTAAACGCTATAACTTTCACGAAAACCAATTCATTTACACGCATTGGGATTTTTTTTTTTTTAAGTAAAGACATGGAGCAGATTAAATTTTGGCCTAAATTCAATTGATTTTTAAAATTTTTATGTTGGCTATGTTTTATAGCAAAAAGTAAAAAATATTTGTTTTTTTGTTTTTTTAAATTGTCTGCTTTTTTGTTTATAGCGCAAAAAATAAAAACCGCACAGGTGATCAAATACCACCGAAAGAAAGCTTAATTTGTGGGAAAAAAAAAGACATAATAATTTATTGCATGACCGCGCAATTGTCAGTTAAAGCAGTGCCATATCACAAAAAGTGGCCTGGTCAGGAAGGTGGGTAAATCCTTTGGAGGGCGAGTGGTTAAGCTTGAATTGTAGAGGCAACAGTCCCTCAAAGACAGTTGACTTTACAATTAAGTCCAGTGAGAACTCTTCCTTTGTCTGGATCGATAAAGTTTGCCCGCGGTGAGTGCTGCTGTTATAAATTTTATTTGGACTTGTAATTCTTAATACCTTGTCCTGTCAGTGCAGATAGCATTTAGACATCTTCATGATGGGTCACCATGTATGGTGTATTTGACCTGATCCAACACCTTCACCAAGTCTCCTTATGCTGCATTACGGCTCCAGGAATGTTGTATAATAGTATCTGGGGAGGCATGGAAAGAATCTGCCTAGGATGATGACATCACAGGAATGGGAGGGGTAACCTGGTAGGTGGAATCTTTATCCAATAAAATATGGCAGTGAGTGGAGAGGCCTTTAGGAGCTTTTATTACAATTATGATTAACTTACCGCTCCCCCCCTGAGATTGCTTTGTTTGGCTGCAATAAAACCCTGTTCAAATCAGTGAGCCCCAACCAAGAAACTTCAAATAGTAGACTGACACCACGGGAAATTTCCACCACCAAGGTTTCGCAAATGGAGGCTTACCAGAAATCATGGAACGCATGTAGTATCTATGGCTATATACATTGGCTGGATCTTCAACACATTTTTCAAAATATCAATGGTACAATGGATCCTCCTCCAGTCTCCGCATCTCCAGGAAGAAAAGGGACATGCGTGCCACATACTGCTCCCCTCTGAGATTGCTTTGATTGGCTGCAATAAAACCCTGTTCAAATCAGTGAGCCCCAACCAAGAAAACTTCAAATAGTAGACTGACACCACGGGAAATTTCCACCACCAAGGAGTCGCAAATGGAGGCTTACCAGAAATCACGGAACGCATGTAGTATCTATGGCTATATACATTGGCTGGATCTTCAACGTATTTTTCAAAATATCCCTGGTACAATGGATCCTCCTCCAGTCTCCATATCTCCTGGAAGAAAAGGGACATGCGCGCCACATACCGCTCCCCCCTCCCCCCCCTGAGATTGCTTTGATTAGCTGCAGTAAAACCCTGTTCAAATCAGTGAGCCCCAACCTAGAAAACTTCAAATAGACTGACACCGTGTAGCATCTATGGCCATATCTATTGACTGGATCTTCAACATATTTTTCAAAATATCAATGATACAATGGATCCTCTTCCAGTCTCCGCATCTCCAGGAAGAAAAGGGACATGCGCGCCACAAACCGCTCCCCCCCCCCCCCCCCGAGATTGCTTTGATTGGCTGCAATAAAACCCTGTTCAAATCAGTGTGCCCCAACCAAGAAAACTTCAAATAGTTGACTGACACCACGGGAAATTTCCACCACCAAGGAGTCGCAAATGGAGGCTTACCAGAAATCTTGGAATGCGTGTAGTATCTATGGCCATATCTATTGACTGGATCTTCAACATATTTTTCAAAATATCAATGATACAATGGATCCTCCTCTAGTCTCCGCATCTCCTGGAAGAAAAGGGACATGCGTGCCACATACCACTCCCCTCTGAGATTGCTTTGATTGGCTGCAATAAAACCCTGTTCAAATCAGTGAGCCCCAACCAAGAAAACTTCAAATACTAGACTGACACCACAGGAAATTTCCACCACCAACGAATCGCAAATGGAGGCTTACCAGAAATCATGGAACGCATGTAGTATCTATGGCTATGTACATTGGCTGGATCTTCAACACATTTTTCAAAATATCAATGATACAATGGATCCTCTTCCAGTCTCCGCATCTCCAGGAAGAAAAGGGACATGCGCGCCACAAACCGCTCCCCCCTCCCCCCCCCCCCCCCCGAGATTGCTTTGATTGGCTGCAATAAAACCCTGTTCAAATCAGTGTGCCCCAACCAAGAAAACTTCAAATAGTTGACTGACACCACGGGAAATTTCCACCACCAAGGAGTCGCAAATGGAGGCTTACCAGAAATCTTGGAATGCGTGTAGTATCTATGGCCATATATATTGGCTGGATCTTCAACATAATTTTTCAAAATATCAATGGTACAATGGATCCTCCTCCAGTCTCCGCATCTCCAGGAAGAAAAGGAACATGCGTGCCACATAGTGTGCCATCCCATATAAATCTTCTATTAAAACTTTAAAATGCACTTGCATCCAAAGAGTAAACCTCACGCAATGAAAGGAAACACAGCTGGCAAAGAGTCACTTCCGGTAGCGCGATGACGTCCGCATGAGGCTCTTCCCTACGTGTTTCATAACAAAAGGTCACATTGTTATTATACAGGATTTATATCGCGCCAACAGTTTGTGCAGCGCTTTACAAAATGAAGGTAGACATTACAGTTACAATACAATTTGGTACAAGAGGAAACAGAGGGCCCCGGCTCCTGGGAGCTTACAATCTAGGAGGAAGGGTTGAGTGATACAAAAGGTAATAGCTGTGGTGGGGATGAGCTGATGGAGGAATAAATGGCGGTTTACTAGGTAGAAGCAGGATAGACTTCTTTAAAGAGGATTTCAGGGATCGTCTAAAGGTGGATAGATTAGGAGACAGCCGGACAGATTGGGGTAGAGAGTTCCGTAGGATGGGAGAAGCTCGGGAGAAGTCCTGGAGACACATCTTCCGGAGCATCCGTATCATCGATAAAAAGAAAAAAATATGGAATGGCGAATTTAACTTCAAATCTTCACCTCCAGGGCCTTGCAGATATAGGGGGTGTAATAAGCTATAGGTTGAATGACACAGTTATGCACACTTACGTGTTGGGAGACAGCACGTGAAGGTTAGAGGTTTCACAAGGCAACCACGGTCAGCCATTTGGGTGACCACTGACCCCCATCAACAGTTGAGGGTTTGGAAATTATGTTTACTTTTTACACTGGCCAAAATGGCGATCGGTGTCTTGTCGGGTTCTCTGCATTTACTTGGCTTTGCAGTCTGAAGCAGGGGCGGACTGACAACTCATGGGGCCCCCGGGCAATAGGGGATCATGGGGCCCCTGTGTCCTTGCCCAAACTAAAAAAAAGCCTATAAAAAAGGTACCAGGGGCATCTCATGGGGCCCCCTACTGACCCCATTCCCTCGGGCAGTGCCCGAATTTCCAAATGGTCAGTCTGCCCCTGGTCTGAAGACAATAGAAACTATTGTGTAGTATGGAACTTATTAGAAGGCGCTCCCGGTGTAGCCTATATTTAGCATGTCGTTATGTTACGTTAGCTGCCTGTTATATTCAACATATATATCTATGTGATAATAAAAGACCAAAAAAAAGAAAAAGTGTAAAAAAAATTAAACAGTGACACAATGAACAATGGCGACTTATTCCAATTCTATTGTATCTGTGGAAGAACTGGGATGTAGTTCATGTGTATAATATTCCTGTGTGTCTGCTCTAGTCTGTTGGGTATTTTAGAGTATGGTAGTCACCATTGGCAGCATTCATTCATGAAGTTATTAGAGAGATGGAGGTCTACCTTAGCAAACATGGAAGAGGTCAAAGAGCACCAGGGGGCAGTTTACTTTTTTTTGTTAGTCGCTTTCCGACTGCCCTATAACAGAACTACTGGTACAGGGTGACAGGGCTGTGATTTACAGGTAGGGGACCCACGCGCGGCCCCACCCACGCCCACATTGGCGGCTACAGGTGTCGATCACTGGGTCCCGGACGGAGATTACCCGCTGGCACCCGGCGATCGCCAAGGAACACTGACAGGGGAGAGGTCTTACATAGTTAGTCTGGCTGAAAAAATACAAAAGTCCATCCTGTTCAACCTTAAAAAAAAAAAAAGTTATAATCCTACCCCCACAGTTGATCCAGAGGAAGGCAAAAAACCCAGCAAAGCATGACCCAATCCGCTCCTGCAGGGGAAAAAATTCCTTCCTGATCCCCTGAGGTCTGTATGTAAACAATACAGATCTCTCCCGTCAGCACCAGCATGCTGCTTTGTTTTGCTCTGCATAGCAGAGCAATACAAAGCAGCATGCTCACAAGGTATAACACACCTAGTAAAACAGCACACAGTTAACCCTTTGATCACTCCACATGTTAACCCTTTCCTGCCCAGTGCCATTAGTACAGTGTCAGTGCATTTTATTAGCACTGATCACTGTATTGGTCAGTCAAGTTCCCCCCAGTGTCAGAATGTCCGCCACAGTCCCGCTATAAGTCGCTGATCGCCGCCATTACTAGTATTAAAAAAAAAAATCCCAGTATCTATACCGCCATTTATAGACGCTATAACTTTCACATAAATCAATTAGTTTACACATATTGGGATTTTCTTCAGCAACAACATGTCGCAGAATACATTTTGGCCTAAATTTATGATGAAACTTGTTTTTTGAATTTTTTTTACTAGATATATTTTATAGCAAAAAGTCAAAAATATTGTTCTTTTTTTTTAAAATTGTCGGACTTTTTTTGTTTGTAGCACACAAAATAGGAACCGCAGAGGTGATCAAATACCACCGAAAGAAAGCTCTGTTTGTGGGGAAGGACTTAAATTTCATTTGGGTGCAACGTTGCATGACCGCGCAATTGTCAGAGAAACGCAGCGCCGTATCACAAAAAATGGCCTGGTCAGGGAGGGGGGAAATCCTCTGGAGGGCAAGTGGTTAAGGGAATAACTTCGCAAGGGCGAAGTTTGATGAGTTTGATGAGTTTAGGGGTCAGTAGTAAAGAAGGCAGTTTTCGAAGGTCAGTAGTATGTTACTTAGACATCAGTAATAATGCTGAGTAAGGTGTTCAGGAGTAATGCAGAGGTCAGTAGTAGACAACGTAGATGTCATGCATAAGTAACCAGAGTTCAAAGGTCAGGAGTAATGCAGAGGTCAGTAGTAGGTAACGTAGATGTCATGCGTAAACCAGAGTTCAAAGGTCAGGAGTAATGCAGAGTTCAGTAGTAGGCAGTGGAAATGCCATGCGTAAGTTCAAAGGTCCGGAGTAATGTAGAGATCAGTAGTAGGCAATGTATATACCATGCATAAGTTCAAAGGTCAAGAGTAATGCAGAGTGCAGTGGTATGTAACACAGATTTCAGGTGTAAGTTACCAGAGGTCAGGAGTAACACCAAGTGCAGTGGTCAGTAGTAAGGAAGGCATAGTGTAGGTATCAGTATTATGTAACAGAGTGCAAGGGTCAGGTGTAAGTAATGCAGAGTTCAGAAGTATGTAAAGCAGAGTGCAGGGGTCAGTAGTGTTTAAAACATAGTACAGGTCAGGAGTAAGTGATGCAGTAGTATATAACACACAATTCTGGGGGCTGGAATAAGTAATGCACAGAGGCCAGTAAAATGTAACACAGAATTAATATTTCAGTAGTATATAATGCAAGGTACACAGGGGTCAGGGATAAGTAATGCAGAGGTCAGTAGTATATAATATAAAGTACATGGGTCAGGGATAGGTAATGCAAAGGTAAGTAGTATGCGTTACTTGCTACTGACCTCTGTACTGTGCATTACATACTACTGACCTCTGTACTCTGCATTACTTGCTACTAACCTCTGTAATGTGCCTTACAGAGCACAGAGGTCAGTAGTATGTAAAGCAGAGCGCAGGGTTCAGTCGTATATTACACAGAGTACAGGCATCAGGAGTAAGTAATGCAGAGGTCCGTAGTATATAATGCACGGTACAGCAGTCAGGAATAAGTACTGCAGAGGTCAATAGTATGTAACGCAATGTGCAGGTGCCAGTAGTATATAATGCAAGGTACAAGGGTCAGGAATAAATAATGCAGAGGTCGGTAGTATGTTCCGCAAATTAAAGAGTTCAGTAGCAAGTAATCAGTAGTGTATAACACACAGTACTGGTCAGGAGTAAGTAATGTAGTAGTATATAACACACAGTGCAGGGGGCAGGATTAAATAATACACAGTGCAGAGGCCAGTAAAATGTCATGCAGAATGCAGATGTCAGTAGTATATAATGCAAAGTACATGGGTCAGGGATAAGTAATGCAAAGGTCAGTAGTATGCATTACTTGCTACTGATCTCTGTACTGTGCATTACATATTACTGACCTCTGTACTCTGCAATACTTGCTACTAACTTCTGTACTGTGCATTACAGAGTGCTGAGGTCAGTAGTATGTAAAGCAGATTGCAGGATTTAGTAGTATATAACACACAGTACAGGCATCAGTAATGCAGAGGTCAGAAGTATATAATGCACAGCACAGATATCAGTAACTAGTAATCAGAGTTCAAGTGTCAGGAGAATGTAACACACAGTACAGGGGTCAAGAGTATATAACACACAGTACAGGGGTCAAGAGTATATAATGCACAGTACAGGGAGTCAGGAATAAGTAATGCAGAGGTCAGTAGTATGTAACACACAGTACAGAGATCTGTAACAAGTGATCGGAGTTCAATGGTCAGGAAAATATAACATACAGTACAGGGGTCAGGAATAAGTAATGCAGAGGTCAGTAGTATGTAACACACATTACAGAGATCCGTAACAAGTAATCGGAGTTCAAGGGTCATGAGTATGTTATACACAGTATAGGGGTCAAGAGTATATAATGCACAGTACAGGAGTCAGGAATAAGTAATGCAGAGGTCAGTAGTATGTAACACACAATACAGAGATCAGTAACAAGTAATCAGAGTTCAAGGGTCAGGATAATGTAACACATAGTACAGGGGTCAGGAATAAGTAATGCAGAGGTCAGTGTATGTAATGCACAATACAGAGGTCAGTAGTATATAATGTACAGTACAGAAGTCAGTAGCAAGTAACACAGAGGTTAAGGGGTGTGAGTCTATTGTAGAGTGCAGTGGTCAGCAGTATGTAATTCAGAGAGCAGGGGTCAATAATATAGAGCACACAGTGCAGTTCAGTAACAATCTGAGTTCAAGGGTCAGGAGTATGTAACACACAGTACAGGGGTCAAGAGTACTAATGCACAGTACAGGGGTCAGGAATAAGTAATGTAGAGGTCAGTAGTATGTAAAACACAGTACAGAGATCAGTAACAGGTAATCAGAGTTCAAGGGTCAGGAGAATGTAGCACACAGTACAGGGGTCAAGAGTATATAATGCACAGTACAGGGGTCAGGCATAAGTAATGCAGAGGTCAGTAGTATGTAACACAATACACAGATCAGTAACAATCTGAGTTCAAGGGTCAGGAGTATGTAACACACAGTACAGGGGTCAAGAGTACTAATGCACAGTACAGGGGTCAGGAATAAGTATTGTACAGATCAGTAGTATGTAACACACAGTACAGAGATCTGTAACAAGTAATTAGAGTTCAAGGGTAAGGAGAATGTAACACACAGTACAGGGGTCAGGAATAAGTAATGCAGAGGTCAGTAGTTTGTAACACACAGTACAGAGATCAGTAACAAGTAATCAGAGTTCAAGGGTCAGAAGTATGTAACACACAGTACAGGGGTCAGGAATAAGTAATCGGAGTTCAAGGGTCAGAAGTATGTAACACACAGTACAGGGGTCAGGAATAAGTAATGCAGAGGTCAGTAACAAGTAATCGGAGTGCAAGGGTCAGGAGAATGTAAAACACAGTACAGGGGTCAAGAGTATATAATGCACAGTACAGGGGTCAGGAATAAGTAATGCAGAGGTCAGTAACAAGTAATCGGAGTGCAAGGGTCAGGAGAATGTAAAACACAGTACAGGGGTCAAGAGTATATAATGCACAGTACAGGGGTCAGGAATAAGTAATGCAGAGGTCAGTAGTATGTAACACAGTACAGAGATCAGTAACAAGTAATCGGAGTTCAAGGGTCAGGTGAATGTAATGCACAGTACAGGGGTCAAGAGTATATAATGCACAGTACAGGGGTCAGGAATAAGTAATTCAGAGGTCAGTAGTATGTAATGTACAGTACAGAAGTCAGTAGCAAGTAATGCAGAGGTTAAGGGGCGTGAGTATGTATTGCAGAGTGCAGTGGTCAGCAGTATGTAATTCAGAGAGCAGGGGTCAATAGTATAGAGCACACAGTGCAGGGGCAGGAATAAGTAATGTGGGAGTCAGTAGTAAGTAATGCAGAGTTCAGAGGTTAGGATTGTCTAACACAGAGCGCAGGCATCAGGACTAAGTAACACATCTCTCCCCTAACAGCTAAAATACCCCCCTTTTCAGTGTAAACACCTTCTGCCTCCCTCTGTAAAATTCTATCACCAGAACACCACAGATTCAGACCCGGCAGAGAGGAAATGCCTTCCAGGTCTCCCCTCGGCTGTGTCATATGACAGTGACAGCCAAGGAGGAGCCTGGAACTCCCTTCAGATGGGTATTCACGTTGCTGTTCTGATCTAATGAGAGGCAGCACCGTCATGATCAGCGAGTTGCCGAGACCAGTGCTAGACAGGGAAGGTTCGGCCTTCTTTATTTTAAAATATTGTTTTGTTAGGACTGGAGAGGCAACTAACATGAGTTGTATACAAACCAGCTTGCAGCTTCTTTATGTACTTTACACGTTTCTGAGGTCACCTTGATGTCAAGGATTCGGTCTGGAGACTTTGCAACAAAGGAGCCCCATCCATCACCTCTGCCTGGAGCCCCACGTCGCGTGACATGCTGTTTGATGCCATGATAAGTATTGTTTGCTCCTTCTACCTCTGCAACCACCTCAGCATACCAGGGGATGGAGCTTACACGGAGGGATGACGTCAACCCCTCGCATTTGACATCGTTTGGGTCCAGCAACTGGCTGCAAGGACCAAGCGCCAGGGTTGCCAATCTGTAAAAAGTCATAATTTTAACACGTGTTCCTCAATGTCTGTTGCGGACATAAAGGGGTTGATTTACTAAAACCGGAGAGTGCAAAATCCGGTTCAGCTCTGCATAGACACCAATCAGCTTCCAGGTTTTGATGTCAAAGCTTAATTGAACAAGCTGAAGTAAGAAGCTGGTTGGCTACTGTACACAGCTGATAAATCTATAGTGTTGCGCTCCCAATCCTTAAATCAATATTTTGTTATTTGAATATGATCTCTATAATAAAGATCACAATAATTAAGAATGATGTGTATAAATAAACATAAATACTAATATTCTTAAACTTTGATACCAAAAAATATTGTGCATGAAAAATGAACAATGACAATAAATCACTAAAAAATATTTAAATAAATATAAAAAAAAAAAAAAAAAAAATAAAAATAAAAAATAAAATATAAAAATAAGAATAAAAATAAATATAATGTCCCAAAAAGTGACTTTGTGCTGGAAAATCTTCAATCTAAAATAATTGTAAAACGGTGACTGCTTGTGAATCCTCCCTCCAGTGAAGATGTGCGCTCACCTCATAAGAAGCCTGCAATTAGGCTATAAAAGCTTGCGGTTCACCTCCTTTGGAACCTACTAGTTTAGAACTCCTGCTTGAAGATAGGATGAATCTCCTCTCCAGAGGGTGCAACTCCTCTATACTTTCATCTCCATACGATTCTCCACATATAAAAAAGATCTCGACATGGTGCTTTATCTTTTATATAAGTATGCCTTTTATTTGCTTATGATATGGCACTCACATATAAAGTGTGCGGATAGTGGTAGCACAAATGCAATCCCAAACCGCCGCTGATTGTCGGAGCTGTGTACTCGTGGTCCGGCAAACAAACTGACTCCCTCCGAGTGACGTTGCAGTCCCACCCCTACGCGTTACGCCACTGGTCACGTGGCTTCATCAGGGGGATTTGATGAAGCCACGTGACCAGTGGCGTAACGCGTAGGGGTGGGACTGCAACGTCACTCGGAGGGAGTCAGTTTGTTTGCCGGACCACGAGTACACAGCTCCGACAATCAGCGGCGGTTTGGGATTGCATTTGTGCTACCACTATCCGCACACTTTATATGTGAGTGCCATATCATAAGCAAATAAAAGGCATACTTATATAAAAGATAAAGCACCATGTCGAGATCTTTTTTATATGTGGAGAATCGTATGGAGATGAAAGTATAGAGGAGTTGCACCCTCTGGAGAGGAGATTCATCCTATCTTCAAGCAGGAGTTCTAAACTAGTAGGTTCCAAAGGAGGTGAACTGCAAGCTTTTATAGCCTAATTGCAGGCTTCTTATGAGGTGAGCGCACATCTTCACTGGAGGGAGGATTCACAAGCAGTCACCGTTTTACAATTATTTTAGATTGAAGATTTTCCAGCACAAAGTCACTTTTTGGGACATTATATTTATTTTTATTCTTATTTTTATATTTTATTTTTTATTTTTATTTTTTTTTTTTTTTTTTTTTTATAATTTAAATATTTTTTAGTGATTTATTGTCATTGTTCATTTTTCATGCACAATATTTTTTGGTATCAAAGTTTAAGAATATTAGTATTTATGTTTATTTATACACATCATTCTTAATTATTGTGATCTTTATTATAGAGATCATATTCAAATAACAAAATATTGATTTAAGGATTGGGAGCGCAACACTATAGATTTATTTTTTGTGGTTTATCACATTGGTAGTTATGTGCTAGAGGTTTGCGATCCAGCATTAGAGTGTATTAATAAGGAGTGTTTGCTCATTTTCTGGCTCGCAAGATATTTCTAATATTTTACTGTACACAGCTGCACCGGATTTCATAATCTCCTTTTTTAGTAAATCAACCCTGAAGTATCTGTAAAATACTGTGCATAGCCACACACAGTGCAGCCAATAGATTTAGACTGGTCCATCTTGCAACTTCAGAAGCTAATGATTCTTTTCCTGCCGTGCACCTCTGCAGTTATTGTCACCTCCCGCCCACCACTGCCAGCTCTAGGGGTAGGTTGCTTGGACTGCCCGGGGTCCTAGCAACTAAGCACATGCTTGCTCCACCCCCAACATTCAGAGAAGGAGGAGGAATCTGCTGCCACTGCCCTGCCTCCCAGCTTCATGTGTGGCTGCTGCTTCTGCACTAACAGACCAGAGTGGTTTAGTGGACTCTGATGCAAGAAAGTGAGGAACCTCTGGAGAGAGAGACCCTCAAATAATGTTGAAGGAGGGGCGTTGACTCTGGAGACCGTAATGTAAGAAGGGGTTTTGGGGACCTTGATGTTAGGGAGGGTGATGCTTTTGGGAACCTAATGTAATGGTGGTGGCCCTGGTTACCCTGATACAAGGCGGTGCCACTCTAGGGTCTATGTTTTAAGGTGGCGGGACTCTTATAAGGAGGTGGCATGGTGGGGGCACTGATGTAAGGTGGTGGGACTCATGTAAGGAGGTGGCAAGGTGGTGGCACTGATGTAAGAAGGTGGGGGCACTCATGTAAGGTGGTGGCACTCATGTAAGGAGGTGGCAAGGTGGTGGCACTCATGTAAGAAGCTGGGGGCACTGATGTAAGGTGGTGGGACTCATGTAAGGAGGTGACATGGTGGGGGCACTGATGTAAGCTGGTGGCACTCTAGGGCAGGGTTTCTCAACCAGGGGTCTGTGGAACCCTTGGGTTCCTCCAGAGGTTGCCAGGGGTTCCTTTAGCAATGAGCAATTTTTGCATCTCAGGTAAGTTCTCAATGACACCATTGGTCTTTTTAGCAATCTGTAAGGGGGTAATTCTTCCCAATGACCATAAGTGTAAGGAACATTCTTACCTCTGACTATCACACTAATGTATAATGAATTGTAGATATAGTAATTTTTAGCAGGGGTTCCCTGAGAATGAAAAGTTATGTCAAGGGTTCCTCTGCATTGAAAAGGTTGAGAAAGGCTGCTCTAGGGGCTCTGATGTAAGGTGGCGGGACTCATGTAAGGAGGTGGCATGGTGGTGGCACTGATGTAAGGTGGTGGGACTCATGTAAGGAGGTGGCATGGTGGGGGCACTGATGTAAGGTGGTGGGACTCATGTAAGGAGGTGGCATGGTGGTGGCACTGATGTAAGGTGGTGGGACTCATGTAAGGAGGTGGCATGGTGGTGGCACTGATGTAAGGTGGTGGGACTCGTGTAAGGAAGTGGCATGGCAGGGGCACTGATTTAAGGTGGTGGCACTAGGGGCTCTGATGTAAGGTGGCAGGACTCATGTATGGAGGTGGCATGGTGGGGGCACTGATGTTAGGTGGTGGCGCTCTGGGGGCTCTGATGCAAGGTTGGGGCACTCTTGGGACACTGATTTAAGGTGGTGGCACTAAGGGCGCTAATGTAAGAGAGGACTCTGATGTGAATATGGCGCTCATCCTGGCTGCTGCACTCCATATATTATTTTGTTTGTTACTTGCTGCCCTGCACTCTATAAATTATATTGTACATAGACTTGACCAAAGCATTCGTTGTCTTAACAGTTGCTGGTTTTGATGAAATTCTTTAGTCACTTGCCCTCCAGAGGATTTAACCCCCTTCCTGACCAGGCTATTTTTTTTGTGATACTGTGCTGCATTACTTCAGTTGACAATTGTGTGGTCATGCAACGCTGCACCCTGACATTTGGGGGATATCTGTCCTGTTCTGACATTTGGTGGATATCTGTTCTGTTCTGACATTTGGGGAATATCTGTACTGTCCTGACATTTGGGGATATCTGTACTGTTCTGACATTTGGGGGGATATCTGTACTGTTCTGACATTTGGGGGATATCTGTACTGTTCTAATATTTGGGGGATATCTGTCCTGTTCTGACATTTGGGGGGATATCTGTACTGTTCTGACATTTGGGTATATATGTACTGTTCTGACATTTGGGGGATATCTGTACTGTCCTGACATTTGGGGGATATCTGTCCTGTCCTGACATTTGGGGGGATATCTGTACTGTCCTGACATTTGGGGGATATCTGTCCTGTTCTTACATTTGGGGGGATCTCTGTACTGTTCTGACATTTGGGGGATATCTGTACTGTTCTAACATTTGGGGGATATCTTTACTGTTCTGACATTTGGGGGATATCTGTCCTGTTCTAACATTTGGAGGATATCTGTACTGTCCTGACATTTGGGGCATATCTGTACTGTTCTGACATTTGAGGGATATCTGTACTGTTCTGAAATTGGGGGATATCTGTCCTGTTCTTACATTTGGGGGGATATCTGTACTGTTCTGACATTTGGGGGATATCTGTACTGTTCTAACATTTGGGGATATCTTTACTGTTCTGACATTTGGGGGATATCTGTCCTGTTCTAACATTTGGAGGATATCTGTACTGTTCTGACATTTGGGGGATATCAGTACTGTTCTGACATTTGGGGGATATCTGTCCTGTTCTAACATTTGGAGGATATCTGTCCTGTTCTGACATTTGGGGGATATCTGTCCTGTCCTGACATTTGGGGGATATCTGTCCTGTTCTGACATTTGGGGGATATCTGTCCTGTCCTGACATTTGGGGGATATCTGTCCTGTCCTGACATTTGGGGGATATCTGTCCTGTCCTGACATTTGGGGGATATCTGTCCTGTCCTGACATTTGGGGGATATCTGTCCTGTCCTGACATTTGGGGGATATCTGTACTGTTCTAACATTTGGGGGATATCTGTACTGTTCTAACATTTGGGGGATATCTTTACTGTTCTGATATTTGGGGGATATCTGTCCTGTTCTGACATTTGGGGGATATCTGTACTGTCCTGACATTTGGGGGATATCTGTACTGTCCTGACATTTGGGGGATATCTGTCCTGTCCTAACATTTGGAGGATATCTGTACTGTTCTGACATTTGGGGGATATCTGTACTGTACTGCCATTTGGGGGATATCTGTACTGTTCTGACATTTTTGGGCCTCAAGAAATTAGATTGGCTGTCAGTACTTCATGATTGATCAATTTCCAGATATATCCCATAGTTTGTGAACTCTATAACTTTCCTACAGACTATATAATAAATACTAATTTGGGTTATTTTCGCCAAAGAAATGTAGCAGAATACATCTCGGCCTAAGTTTATGAAGAACAATTATTTATTTGCAAACTTTTATAACAGAAACAAAGAAAAACGTGTTTTTGTTTTTTTCAAAATTTTCGGTCTTTGTTAATTTAGCAAAAAATAAAACCCCCAGTGGTGATTAAATCCCACCAAAAGAAAGCTCTAGTTGTGTGAACAAAATGATAAAAATTTAGTTTGGGTACAGTGTTGCATGACCGCACAATTGTAATTTAAAATGTGAGTGAGAGCACTGAAACCTGAAAATTGGCCTGGGCAGGAAGGGGGTAAAAGTGGCCGGTATTGAAGGGGTTAAGGGGGGCTGTCTTGAGTGATTGTTTCATATTGCGCCTTGTCCTCAAGGATGAGATAGCTGCTCTTTCCAATATATTTTTTCTATCTGATATATTTCTCCATATAATTTTTCCTGATATTGTTTCCAGTGGTGCTGTCCATATTTCTAATATTATGTTCCTGACCCATCAAGGCCTGGACACCACTAGACCTCTGAAGGTACGCTGTGGTATCTGGTACCAAGTCATCGGTAGCAGGTCCTTCAGGTCCTCTAAATTGGGAGGTGGGGCATCAGGGATCAAACTTGTTTCTCCAGCACATCTCACATATGCTTAGTTAGACTGAGAGAATTTTGAGGCTCAAACCCGTTGTGTTCCTCAAACCATTCTTGAACCATATTTGCAGTGTGTCCGGGCACATTATCCTGCTGAAAGAGGCCACCACCATCAGGGGATACCGTTTCCATGAAGGGTTGTGGCTGGTCACCAACAATGTTTAGGTAGGTGGCACATGTCAAAGTAACATCCACATGAATGGCGGAGCCAAGGTGTCCCATCAAAACATTGCCCAAGGCATCACACTGCCTCCGCTGGCTTGTCTTCTTCTCATACTACATCCTGGTGCCATCTCTTCCCCTGGTAAGTGACGCACACACACCTGGCCATCCACATGATGGAAAACAAAACGGGATTCATAAGACCAGGCCACCGTCTTCCATCACTCCGTGCTCCAGTTCTGATGCTCACGTGCCAATTTTAGGTGCTTTTGGCTGTGGACACAGGTCAGCATGAGCACCCTGACCCATCGCCGCAGCCTCATACACAACTGCCATGACCATTTTTTTCTTCTTTCAACACATCAACTTCAGGGACAACATGTTCACTTGCTGCCTAATATATCCCATCCACTTTCAGATGCCATTGTAATGAGATAATCCGTGTTATTCACTTTAACTGTCAGTGGTCATAAAGTCATGGCTGATCGGTGTATAGCTTGTAAATGGACACACTTAACTAGTATTGTCAGCAACACTGCGGTATATGTCAGAGCTATATAAATGTATAATAATAATAGTGTGTGACTGTGGGGGGACATTAGAGTGTAAGCTCCTCTGGTACAGAGACTGATGTGACTGGCTCAGTGTTCTCTGTACAGCACTGTGGTATACATTAGAGCTATATAAATATATAATAATAATAATGTGTGACTGTGGGGGGGGGGGGGGGGCATTAGAGTGTAAGCTCCTCTGGTACACAGACTGATGTGACTGTGGGGGAGGGGACATTAGAGTGTAAGCTCCTCTAGTACAGAAACTGATTTTGACTGGCTCAGTGTTCTCAGTACAGTGCTGTGGTATATGTTCAAGCCATCACTTACCTGCAATCACCACTAGAAACAGTAGCGCCCCCAGGAGGATGGATAGGGTCACTTCTATCAGTTTCATGTCCGCGGACTGGAAGGAATATCTCTCTTTGGTGGATGGAATTTAAATATTTATATCCTAATCTTAAAAAAAAAAAATGTGGTCAGCACCTCAAACCTCCGATTAGACCTTACCCTTTCACAATAGGTGGATACATTTTCTGCCATCAGCCAGCTTTCCAATTGTTTACTGCCAGTTTTGTTCTGGTGTAATTACCCGGAACGCTGTATTAAAGCCTCTGGTCCCAGGCACTCTGCAATATATAAAATAAGAAGTGCTGGAGGGGTGTGACCGCCTGTCAGTCCTGACGTCTCACCATTAACCTCCCACATGCTGCTGCTCTTCCATATACAGTACTCCTCTAGGAAGCATTTGCAGGATTCTCCTATGGCCTAAATTGCAGTACATGTTAAAGCCACCAACAGGGTCAAAGTGACCCTTCTCCATTCATGTCCATTGAAGGGTTTGGCCTTTGGCTGGTATTGGAGGCATTACAATGTGTACGAGCCTGGAATGCCTCATACAAAAGTCTACAAGATATAGGTATAATCAGGATCACAGTGTTGAGAGAGTTAATGCAGAATATTGGTGGTGAACCCATGACTGAATAGACATCGCCTGACACATGCATCTGTTTCCAAATCAGATTCTCCTTGCCCATTTGTGTCTCCATCAGGAACTCTCTATACATTTGTGTCTCCATCAGTGTCTCCCTGTCCATTCGTGTCCCCATCAGAGCCCCCTGCACACTTGTATCCACCAGAATCTCCCCATACATCTGTTTCCCCATCAGAGTCTCCCTGCCCATTTGTGTCCCCAACAGAGTCTCCCTGCCCATTTGTGTCCCCAACAGAGTCTCCCTGCCCATTTGTGTCCCCAGCAGAATATCCCAAATATCTCTTCCCCATCAGATTCCCTCTGCCCATTTGTGTTCCCAACAGAGCCTCCCCAATCATCTGTTTCCCCATCAGATTCTCCCTGCCCATTTGTGTCGCCAACAGAGTCTCCCCAATCATCTGTTTCCCCATCAGATTCTCCCTGCCCATTTGTGTCACCAACAGAGTCTCCCCAAACATCTGTTTCCCCATCAGATTCTCCCTGACCATTTATGTCACCAACAGATTCTCCCCAAACATCTGTTTCTCCATCAGATTCTCCCTGCCCATTTGTGTCCCCATCAGAGTCTCCCTAAACATCTGTTTCCCCATCAGATTCCCTCTGCCCATTTGTGTCCCCATCAGAGTCACCCTGCCCATTTGTGTCTCCACCAGAATCTCCTAAACATCTGTTTCTCCATCAGATTCTCCCTGCCCATTTGTGTCCTCATCAGAATATCCCCAAACATCTGTTTCCCCATCAGATTCTCCCTGCCCATTTGTGTCCTGATCAAAATATCCCCAAACATCTGTTTCCCCATCAGATTCCCTCTGCCCATTTGTGTCCCCATCAGAGTCACCCTGCCCATTTGTGTCCCCACCAAAATCTCCCAAACATCTGTTTCCCCATCAGATTCCCTCTGCCCATTTATGTCCCCATCAGAGTCGCCCTGCCCATTTGTGTCGCCAACAGAGTCTCTCCAAACATCTGTTTCTCCATCAGATTCTCCCTGACCATTTATGTCGGCAACAGAATCTCCCCAAACATCTGTTTCCCCATCAGATTCTCCCTGCCCATTTGTGTCCCCATCAGAGTCTCCCCAAACATCTGTTTCCCCATCAGACTCTCCATCTGCCCATTTGTGTCCCCATCAGAGTCGCCCTGCCCATTTGTGTCTCCATCAGAATCTCCTAAACATCTGTTTCCCCATCAGATTCTCCCTGCCCATTTGTGTCCTCATCAGAATATCCCCAAACATCTGTTTCCCCATCAGATTCTCTCTGCCCATTTGTGTCCTCATCAGAGTCACCCTGCCCATTTGTGTCCCCACCTGAATCTCCCAAAGATCTGTTTCCCCATCAGATTCCCTCTGCTCATTTGTGTCCCCACCCATCAGAGTCACCCTGCCCATTTGTGTCCTCACCAGAATCTCCCAAACATCTGTTTCCCCATCAGATTCCCTCTGCCCATTTGTGTCTCCATCAGAGTCACCCTGCCCATTTGTGCCCCCACTAGAATCTCCCAAACATTTGTGTCCTCATCAGATTCCCTCTGCTCCTTTGTGTCCCCATCAGAATATCCCCAAACATCTGTTCCCCATCAGATTCTTCCTGCCCTTTTTTCCCTTCAGAGACTACCTGCACATTTGTGACCCCATCAAAAACTCCCTATACATCTCTGTCCCATTCGGAAGGGCCCCCCCAACACTTGTGTTCCCATTACCGTTCAGTGCAGAACTGTTGCACCCCCCAGCTCCAACAGTTAAATTCAGTGTCCTTTACTACTACCATTTCACATACAGCGTGCCTGTGCAACAGCGGAGCAGGGAGGTGCAGTAGGTCTGCACTGAAATAATCTGTGCTTTGCCAGCTTTCTCTGGTTGTGGGACATGCGATGCACACCCTGAATGCCTGTCAGTATGCAGAGCAAGTCCCATAACTTGAGCAGGGACCATCCCTGCAGTCAAGGACTGCCTGGAAAAAAAAAGGTTTTAGTAGGCCAGATGTGGCCCGCAGACCGTACTTTGGAGACCCATGCCCTAGACATAAATGAGAATCCCAGCCCCACTGCAAGGGATTATTTTTTTTATTTTCCTGGAGTTAGAGTTGAAGGAAAAAGGGAAAATTTTAAAGGGCAGTGAGTTTCACATTTTGGGCTGTGAGGACAACTAGTTTGCAGAAGACAAGAAAGAGGCCATCTAGGTCAACAATCTCTTAATTGGGGTCAGGGGGAGTTTAATGCCATTGTCATCTTTATGAAATGCCATTTTAACATCTCCACCTTGGCAGTTTGACAACAATATACACCTTCAGTTACGTAACCCAAAGGGTTAACACTAGTTCCAGACTTCACAGCACTATGGATTGGATTACCGGGGAGAAGACAAGAAAGAAGCCATCTACTGTAGGTCAACAATCCCTTAATTGAGGTCCGGGGGAGTTTGACGCCATTGCCATCTTTATAAAATGCCATTTTAACATCTCCACCGTGGCAATTTGACAAAGTGTCGGAATTACCTGTGTGGCCAGGGTAGGTTTCTGACACTCGTTACGGCTAAAGAAGCCACCAGCTGCAAAACATCTCCAACATTACAGAACAAGGGGAGTTTCACAAACTTTCACACCTCCCATGTTCTTGTACAGCAAACATCTGGGTGAAGGTGTCTCCACCGTGGCAACTTGACAAAGTGTCGGAATTACCTGTGTGGCTGGGAGTAGGTTCCTGACACTCGTTACGGCTGAGGAAGCCACCAGCTGCAAAACATCTCTAACATTACAGAACGAGACCAGTTAAAGGTGACTAACTAGTATTAGAAAGAGGCCATCTACGTCAACAATCCCTTAATTGGGGTCGGGGGGAGTTTGACAGCATTGTCATCTTTATAAAATGCCATTTTAACATCTCCACCTTGGCAATTTGACAATGATATACACCTTCAGCTATGTATCCCAAAGGGTTAACACTAGTTCCAGACTTCACGGCACTATGGATTGGACTAAAGGGGAGAAGACAAGAAAGAGGCCATCTATGTTAATTGGGATTGGGGGGAATTTGATGGCATTGTCATCTTTATAAAATGCCATTTTAAGATCTCCACCATGGCAATTTGACAACAATATACACCTTCAGCTATGTAACCCAAAGGGTTAACACTAGTTCCAGACTTCACAGCACTATGAATTGGATTAACCAAGGGGAGTTTCTCAAACTTTCACACCTCCCATGTTTTTGTACAGCAAACATCTGGGTGAAGGTGTCGGTATTACCTGTGTGGCTGCGGTAGGTTCCTGACACTCGTTAGGGCCGAGGAAGCCACCAGCTGCAAAACATCTCCAACATTACAGAACGAGACCAGTTAAAGGTGACTAACTAGTATTAGAAAGAGGCCATCTATGTCAACAATCCCTTAATTGGGGTCAGGGGGAGTTTGACACTTTTGTCATCTTTATAAAATGCCATTTTAACATCTCCACCTTGGCAATTTGACAAGGTGTCGGAATTACCTGTGTGGCCAGGGTAGGTTTCTGACACTCGTTATGGCTAAGGAAGCCACCAGCTGCGAAACATCTCCAACATTACAGAACAAGGGGAGTTTCACAAACTTTCACACCTCCCATGTTCTTGTACAGCAAACATCTGGATGAAGGTGTCAGTATTACCTATGTGGCTGGGGTAGGTTCCTGACACTCGTTACTGCTAAAGAAGCCACCAGCTGCGAAACATCTCCAATATTACAGAACGAGACCAGTTAAAGGTGACTAACTAGTATTAGAAAGAGGCCATCTACGTCAACAATCCCTTAATTGGGGTCGGGGGAAAGAAGGGGGGGGGGAGTTTGACACCTTTGTCATCTTTATAAAATGCCATTTTGACATCTCCACTAGAGATGAGCGAAGTAATCAAAAATTCGATTCGGCTGATTCGGCGAATTCGAGGAATAAATTCGATTCGAGGCAAATATATTCGCTGCAAAATTAACTTATAAAAAGGGTGTTTCTAGGCTTCAGAGAGCCTTTATATTAGTGCAGAACACTGTACCCTTAATTTAAATGCCCTTGAAGTCTGCTGGGGAAGAGAAATAATATTGTCAGTCAGTATGACATGCAGATGAGTGCCGTCGATCTTAGAATCACCACACACTTCACTCATTTGGGCAGTCACGGGGCCAAAACCAGAGTGTGGAGCCACAGTGTGGCGGTGGAGGCAGCAGCAATGGGAGGCCATACAGTACCCTATGACAAAATGGAACCCACCAGCAGTGTGAGGAGACCTGAAAGTGGCACATGGCAGAGTGTGGCGATGGAGACAGCAGCAATGGGAGGCCGTACAGGGACCCATGAGACACTCTGGACCTGGCAGCAGCATGAGGAGGTGGTACAGGGGCCCATGACAGATTACGGGCCTGGCAGCAGCATGAGGAGTCGGTACGGGGGTCCATGGCAGATTACGGGCCTGGCAGCAGCAATGGGAGGCCCGTAATCTGCCAGCACCCTATGACAAAATGGAACCCACCAGCAGTGTGAGGAGACCTGAAAGTGGCACATGGCAGAGTGTGGCGATGGAGACAGCAGCAATGGGAGGCCGTACAGGGACCCATGAGACACTCTGGACCTGGCAGCAGCATGAGGAGGCGGTACGGGGGCCCATGGCAGATTACGGGCCTGGCAGCAGCAATGGGAGGCCCGTAATCTGCCAGCACCCTATGACAAAATGGAACCCACCAGCAGTGTGAGGAGACCTGAAAGTGGCACATGGCAGAGTGTGGCGATGGAGACAGCAGCAATGGGAGGCCGTACAGGGACCCATGAGACACTCTGGACCTGGCAGCAGCATGAGGAGGCGGTACAGGGGCCTATGTCAGATTACGGGCCTGGCAGCAGCATGAGGAGTCGGTACGGGGGCCCATGGCAGATTACAGGCCTGGCAGCAGCAATGGGAGGCCCGTAATCTGCCAGCACCCTATGACAAAATGGAACCCACCAGCAGTGTGAGGAGACCTGAAAGTGGCACATGGCAGAGTGTGGCGATGGAGACAGCAGCAATGGGAGGCCGTACAGGGACCCATGAGACACTCTGGACCTGGCAGCAGCATGAGGAGGCGGTACGGGGGCCCATGGCAGATTACGGGCCTGGCAGCAGCAATGGGAGGCCCGTAATCTGCCAGCACCCTATGACAAAATGGAACCCACCAGCAGTGTGAGGAGACCTGAAAGTGGCACATGGCAGAGTGTGGCGATGGAGACAGCAGCAATGGGAGGCCGTACAGGGACCCATGAGACACTCTGGACCTGGCAGCAGCATGAGGAGGCGGTACAGGGGCCCATGACAGATTACGGGCCTGGCAGCAGCATGAGGAGTCGGTACGGGGGCCCATGGCAGATTACGGGCCTGGCAGCAGCAATGGGAGGCCCGTAATCTGCCAGCACCCTATGACAAAATGGAACCCACCAGCAGTGTGAGGAGACCTGAAAGTGGCATATGGCAGAGTGTGGCAATGGAGACAGCAGCAATGGGAGGCCGTACAGGGACCCATGAGACACTCTGGACCTGGCAGCAGCATGAGGAGTCGGTACGGGGTCCCATGGCAGATTACGGGCCTGGCAGCAGCAATGGGAGGCCCGTAATCTGCCAGCACCCTATGACAAAATGGAACCCACCAGCAGTGTGAGGAGACCTGAAAGTGGCACATGGCAGAGTGTGGCGATGGAGACAGCAGCAATGGGAGGCCGTACAGGGACCCATGAGAGACTCTGGACCTGGCAGCAGCATGAGGAGGCGGTACAGGGGCCCATGACAGATTACGGGCCTGGCAGCAGCATGAGGAGTCGGTACGGGGGCCCATGGCAGATTACGGGCCTGGCAGCAGCAAAGTAAGGCCCATAATCTGCCAGCACCCTATGACAAAATGGAACCCACCAGCAGTGTGAGGAGACCTGAAAGTGGCACATGGTAGAGTGTGGCGATGGAGACAGCAGCAATGGGAGGCCGTACAGGGACCCATGAGACACTCTGGACCTGGCAGCAGCATGAGGAGGCGGTACAGGGGCCCATGACAGATTACGGGCCTGGCAGCAGCATGAGGAGTCGGTACGGGGGCCCATGGCAGATTACGGGCCTGGCAGCAGCAATGGGAGGCCCGTAACCTGCCAGCACCCTATGACAAAATGGAACCCACCAGCAGTGTGAGGAGACCTGAAAGTGGCACATGGCAGAGTGTGGCGATGGAGACAGCAGCAATGGGAGGCCGTACAGGGACCCATGAGACACTCTGGACCTGGCAGCAGCATGAGGAGGCGGTACGGGGGCCCATGGCAGATTACGGGCCTGGCAGCAGCAATGGGAGGCCCGTAATCTGCCAGCACCCTATGACAAAATGGAACCCACCAGCAGTGTGAGGAGACCTGAAAGTGGCACATGGCAGAGTGTGGCGATGGAGACAGCAGGAATGGGAGGCCGTACAGGGACCCATGAGACACTCTGGACCTGGCAGCAGCATGAGGAGGCGGTACGGGGGCCCATGGCAGATTACGGGCCTGGCAGCAGCAATGGGAGGCCCGTAATCTGCCAGCACCCTATGACAAAATGGAACCCCCCAGCAGTGTGAGGAGACCTGAAAGTGGCACATGGCAGAGTGTGGCGATGGAGACAGCAGCAATGGGAGGCCGTACAGGGACCCATGACACACTCTGGACCTGGCAGCAGCATGAGGAGGCGGTACAGGGGCCCATGGCAGATTACGGGCCTGGCAGCAGCAATGGGAGGCCCGTAATCTGCCAGCACCCTATGACAAAATGGAACCCACCAGCAGTGTGAGAAGACCTGAAAGTGGCACATGGCAGAGTGTGGCGATGGAGACAGCAGCAATGGGAGGCCGTACAGGGACCCATGACACACTCTGGACCTGGCAGCAGCAAGAGGAGGCGGTATAGGGGCCCATGGCAGAGGGGCGAAGCGTAAGCAGCTTAAATTGAAGGCCATACAGAGGCCTATGTTAAAAATAATAACATGTTTGGGGCATGATTCATGGCGGATTTAGTCAGTTGTGTCAGGAACTGGTGGTTTGAAATCCAGACTAATCCACGCCTGATTCATTTTCACAAACGTGAGTCTCTCCACACTTTGGGTGGACAGTCGTGTCCTCCGCGGAGTTACAATACCTCCTGCCGCACTAAACACGCGCTCCGATGCCTCGCTACTGGCCGGGCATGACAGCCTTTCAAGGGCAAATTCAGCTAGTTGGGGCCAAAGGTCAAGTTTCGTTGCCCAGTAGTCAAGGGGATTGTCTACCTCGGTTGGCAGGGTGCTGTCCAAGTAGGCCCGAGCCTGTTGTTTGAGGTCCTGCTCCAGGTCCACCTGATGCTGCTGCTGCTGCGGCTGGTTAGTAGTTTCCTCACTGCGCTGGTGAAGAAAGCTACTCATCATCGACTGCAGACTGAGGCAGCCGCTGCTGGTGGAGCTACCACTGCTCCTACCACCCCACCCCTCCCCTGCTGCCATGGCAGCGGAACGCGAGCGCACAGGGCCCACAGTGTCTGAGGATGGACGTTGGCGCAGAAAGGCAGAGACCAACTGACTACATAGGTGGTTTTTATAGTACGTTATTTTGGCCTCCCTCTCAGCAGGTGTGAAATAGGCCACCATTTTTGAACGGTAGCGAGGGTCCAACAAGGTGGACAGCCAAAAGTCATCCCTCTGTCTGATGGTTATTATTCGGCTGTCGCTACGCAAGCAACCGAGCATGCTATGGGCCATTTGTGCCAAGGAATGCGAGGGACTCCCTGCCTCCATCTCCACAGCATACTGCCACGGTGAGTCTGGGTCCTCTGTCTCCTCCTCCTCTACTAGATGCTCCTGCTCCTCCACTCCTGTCCGCTGAGTGGAAAAACCACCCATTTCACTCAATAATTCCTGAGCACCAATGTCCTCCTCTACCTCCTCCTCTTCTTCCTGTCCTGCCCCCACAGGGGTCATGTGGCGTTGAGATCTGTGCGCCACGTCTACCGCACCCTGACCAGCCATTGTTAACAGCATTTGTTCCAGGACGTGCAACAGAGGAATGACGTCGTTCATCCCATAGTCCTGCCAACTCACGAATAGCGTGGCCTCCTCAAAGGGCCTGAGCAAGCGGCAGGTGTCACGCATGAGCTGCCAATGGCTGACATCTAAGTTACACAGGGGAGTACCTTTATCCGCTTGTAACATCAGGAAATCGGTGATGGCCTTTCGCTGTTCGTAAAGGCGGTTAACATATGTAGGGTTGAATTCCACCTTGTTGCAACGTCACAGCATGAGGAGTCGGTACGGGGGCCCATGGCAGATTACGGGCCTGGCAGCAGCAATGGGAGGCCTGTAATCTGCCAGCACCCTATGACAAAATGGAACCCAGCAGCAGTGTGAGGAGACCTGAAAGTGGCACATGGCAGAGTGTGGCGATGGAGACAGCAGCAATGGGAGGCCGTGCAGGGACCCATGAGACACTCTGGACCTGGCAGCAGCATGAGGAGTCGGTACGGGGGCCCATGGCAGATTACCGGCCTGGTAGCAGCAATGGGAGGCCCGTAATCTGCCAGCACCCTATGACAAAATGGAACCCACCAGCAGTGTGAGGAGACCTGAAAGTGGCACATGGCAGAGTGTGGCGATGGAGACAGCAGCAATGGGAGGCCGTACAGGGACCCATGAGACACTCTGGACCTGGCAGCAGCATGAGGAGTCGGTACGGGGGCCCATGGCAGATTACGGGCCTGGCAGCAGCAATGGGAGGCCCGTAATCTGCCAGCACCCTATGACAAAATGGAAACCAACAGCAGTGTGAGGAGACCTGAAAGTGGCACATGGCAGAGTGTGGCAATGGAGACAGCAGCAATGGGAGGCCGTACAGGGACCCATGACAGATTACGGGCCTGGCAGCAGCATGAGGAGGCGGTACAGGGGCCCATGACAGATTACGGGCCTGGCAGCAGCAATGGGAGGCCCGTAATCTGCCAGCACCCTATGACAAAATGGAACCCACCAGCAGTGTGAGGAGACCTGAAAGTGGCACATGGCAGAGTGTGGCGATGGAGACAGCAGCAATGGGAGGCCGTACAGGGACCCATGAGACACTCTGGACCTGGCAGCAGCATGAGGAGGCGGTACAGGGGCCCATGACAGATTACGGGCCTGGCAGCAGCATGAGGAGTCGGTACGGGGGCCCATGGCAGATTACGGGCCTGGCAGCAGCAATGGGAGGCCCATAATCTGCCAGCACCCTATGACAAAATGGAACCCACCAGCAGTGTGAGGAGACCTGAAAGTAGCACATGGCAGAGTGTGGCGATGGAGACAGCAGCAATGGGAGGCCGTACAGGGACCCATGAGAGACTCTGGACCTGGCAGCAGCATGAGGAGGCGGTACAGGGGCCCATGACAGATTACGGGCCTGGCAGCAGCATGAGGAGTCGGTACGGGGGCCCATGGCAGATTACGGGCCTGGCAGCAGCAATGGGAGGCCCGTAATCTGCCAGCACCCTATGACAAAATGGAACCCACCAGCAGTGTGAGGAGACCTGAAAGTGGCACATGGCAGAGTGTGGCGATGGAGACAGCAGCAATGGGAGGCCGTACAGGGACCCATGAGAAACTCTGGACCTGGCAGCAGCATGAGGAGTCGGTACGGGGGCCCATGGCAGATTACGGGCCTGGCAGCAGCAATGGGAGGCCCGTAATCTGCCAGAACCCTATGACAAAATGGAAACCAACAGCAGTGTGAGGAGACCTGAAAGTGGCACATGGCAGAGTGTGGCGATGGAGACAGCAGCAATGGGAGGCCGTACAAGGACCCATGACAGATTACGGGCCTGGCAGCAGCATGAGGAGGCGGTACAGGGGCCCATGACAGATTACAGGCCTGGCAGCAGCAATGGGAGGCCCGTAATCTGCCAGCACCCTATGACAAAATGGAACCCACCAGCAGTGTGAGGAGACCTGAAAGTGGCACATGGCAGAGTGTGGCGATAGAGATAGCAGCAATGGGAGACCGTACAGGGACCCATGAGACACTCTGGACCTGGCAGCAGCATGAGGAGTCGGTACGGGGGCCCATGGCAGATTATGGGCCTGGCAGCAGCAATGGGAGGCCCGTAATCTGCCAGCACCCTATGACAAAATGGAAACCAACAGCAGTGTGAGGAGACCTGAAAGTGGCACATGGCAGAGTGTGGCGATGGAGACAGCAGCAATGGGAGGCCGTACAGGGACCCATGACAGATTACGGGCCTGGCAGCAGCATGAGGAGGCGGTACAGGGGCCCATGACAGATTACGGGCCTGGCAGCAGCAATGGGAGGCCCGTAATCTGCCAGCACCCTATGACAAAATGGAACCCACCAGCAGTGTGAGGAGACCTGAAAGTGGCACATGGCAGAGTGTGGCGATGGAGACAGCAGCAATGGGAGGCCGTACAGGGACCCATGAGACACTCTGGACCTGGCAGCAGCATGAGGAGGCGGTAGAGGGGCCCATGACAGATTACGGGCCTGGCAGCAGCATGAGGAGTCGGTACGGGGGCCCAATGCAGATTACGGGCCTGGCAGCACCAATGGGAGGCCTGTAATCTGCCAGCACCCTATGACAAAATGGAACCCACCAGCAGTGTGAGGAGACCTGAAAGTGGCACATGGCAGAGTGTGGCGATGGAGACAGCAGCAATGGGAGGCCGTACAGGGACCCATGAGACACTCTGGACCTGGCAGCAGCATGAGGAGTCGGTACGGGGGCCCATGGCAGATTACGGGCCTGGCAGCAGCAATGGGAGGCCCGTAATCTGCCAGAACCCTATGACAAAATGGAAACCAACAGCAGTGTGAGGAGACCTGAAAGTGGCACATGGCAGAGTGTGGCGATGGAGACAGCAGCAATGGGAGGCCGTAAAGGGACCCATGACAGATTACGGGCCTGGCAGCAGCATGAGGAGGCGGTACAGGGGCCCATGACAGATTACGGGCCTGGCAGCAGCAATGGGAGGCCCGTAATCTGCCAGCACCCTATGACAAAATGGAACCCACCAGCAGTGTGAGGAGACCTGAAAGTGGCACATGGCAGAGTGTGGCGATGGAGACAGCAGCAATGGGAGGCCGTACAGGGACCCATGAGACACTCTGGACCTGGCAGCAGCATGAGGAGTCGGTACGGGGGCCCATGGCAGATTACGGGCCTGGCAGCAGCAATGAGAGGCCCGTAATCTGCCAGCACCCTATGACAAAATGGAAACCAACAGCAGTGTGAGGAGACCTGAAAGTGGCACATGGCAGAGTGTGGCGATGGAGACAGCAGCAATGGGAGGCCGTACAGGGACCCATGACAGATTACGGGCCTGGCAGCAGCATGAGGAGGCGGTACAGGGGGCCATGACAGATTACGGGCCTGGCAGCAGCAATGGGAGGCCCGTAATCTGCCAGCACCCTATGACAAAATGGAACCCACCAGCAGTGTGAGGAGACCTGAAAGTGGCACATGGCAGAGTGTGGCGATGGAGACAGCAGCAATGGGAGGCCGTACAGGGACCCATGAGACACTCTGGGCCTGGCAGCAGCATGAGGAGGCGGTAGAGGGGCCCATGACAGATTACGGGCCTGGCAGCAGCATGAGGAGTCGGTACGGGGGCCCATGGCAGATTACGGGCCTGGCAGCAGCAATGAGAGGCCCGTAATCTGCCAGCACCCTATGACAAAATGGAACCCACCAGCAGTGTGAGGAGACCTGAAAGTGGCACATGGCAGAGTGTGGCGATGGAGACAGCAGCAATGGGAGGCCGTACAGGGACCCATGAGAGACTCTGGACCTGGCAGCAGCATGAGGAGGCGGTACAGGGGCCCATGACAGATTACGGGCCTGGCAGCAGCATGAGGAGTCGGTACGGGGGC
The DNA here is from genome assembly GCF_062004578.1 of Staurois parvus. Taxonomy (NCBI): domain Eukaryota; kingdom Metazoa; phylum Chordata; class Amphibia; order Anura; family Ranidae; genus Staurois; species Staurois parvus. Next base: position 1,439,884 of record NW_028318977.1, read on the forward strand.
CCATGGCAGATTACGGGCCTGGCAGCACCAATGGGAGGCCCGTAATCTGCCAGCACCCTATGACAAAATGGAACCCACCAGCAGTGTGAGGAGACCTGAAAGTAGCACATGGCAGAGTGTGGCGATGGAGACAGCAGCAATAGGAGGCCGTACAGGGACCCATGAGACACTCTGGACCTGGCAGCAGCATGAGGAGTCGGTACGGGGGCCCATGGCAGATTACGGGCCTGGCAGCAGCAATGGGAGGCCCGTAATCTGCCAGCACCCTATGACAAAATGGAAACCAACAGCAGTGTGAGGAGACCTGAAAGTGGCACATGGCAGAGTGTGGCGATGGAGACAGCAGCAATGGGAGGCCGTACAGGGACCCATGACAGATTACGGGCCTGGCAGCAGCATGAGGAGGCGGTACAGGGGCCCATGACAGATTACGGGCCTGGCAGCAGCAATGGGAGGCCCCTAATCTGCCAGCACCCTATGACAAAATGGAACCCACCAGCAGTGTGAGGAGACCTGAAAGTGGCACATGGCAGAGTGTGGCGATGGAGACAGCAGCAATGGGAGGCCGTACAGGGACCCATGAGACACTCTGGACCTGGCAGCAGCATGAGGAGTCGGTACGGGGGCCCATGGCAGATTACGGGCCTGGCAGCAGCAATGGGAGGCCCGTAATCTGCCAGCACCCTATGACAAAATGGAACCCACCAGCAGTGTGAGGAGACCTGAAAGTGGCACATGGCAGAGTGTGGCAATGGAGACAGCAGCAATGGGAGGCCGTACAGGGACCCATGAGACACTCTGGACCTGGCAGCAGCATGAGGAGTCGGTACGGGGGCCCATGGCAGATTACGGGCCTGGCAGCAGCAATGGGAGGCCCGTAATCTGCCAGCACCCTATGACAAAATGGAACCCACCAGCAGTGTGAGGAGACCTGAAAGTGGCACATGGCAGAGTGTGGCGATGGAGACAGCAGCAATGGGAGGCCGTACAGGGACCCATGACAGATTACGGGCCTGGCAGCAGCATGAGGAGGCGGTACAGGGGCCCATGACAGATTACGGGCCTGGCAGCAGCAATGGGAGGCCCGTAATCTGCCAGCACCCTATGACAAAATGGAACCCACCAGCAGTGTGAGGAGACCTGAAAGTGGCACATGGCAGAGTGTGGCGATGGAGACATGGGCCCCCTGGCCACGCTTGACTTTCTGGCCACATAGTCGACATACGGCTACGTTTACTTCCAAGGGCTGCTTGACGAAAAATTGCCACACCGCCGAGTAGGAAACTTTGCCCCCGCTACTCCTCACTGGCTGACTGCTACTTCCTCCGTGCACACCGGCACCACTACTGGCCGTGGTGGTAGGCTGCAGTGGAGCTGGTGCTCTACTCCGTGGCCGTTTGCCTCCACTGACACTGCTGCGACCCTGCTGCCTCCTGGGCAACCCACCGACTGTTTTGCTCGCTGCCAAGCTGGCACACTCTTCTCCTGATGATGCGGAAGCAATAGCCTGATGACGACGAGGCTGCCAAGTGCGATCAGCCTCATCATCATCAATTAGGGTCTCCGCCTCACTACTAGCCCCCTCGGCTGCGTGTGGGTCAGGAGACAGACCTGTCTCTAGACCGGCTACCGAGCCACTCTCTTCGCCAGTACTTCTTCGCCTGGCTGCTGAAGAGGCGGATGTCTCCCCCCTTTCCTGACCGCCCTCTGTTAGCTCTTCCTTACTGTACAGTGGGGCTGAGCCCACAGCATGCGATACTTCGCTTGGTGAGGGAACAGCAAAGGACAGGGGCAGGTAGAGGACACGTGATTTCAGTGGGCTTGCTCCTGGGCCATGCCAACTAACGGTTGTGTCTGAGGTACCCACCGACCGTTGGCTGTAGGTGTCAGAGGTGACCTGGGAAGAGGAAGACGACCGAGCCAACCAATCGATGACGGCAGGGTTGTCGGTGGAGACACGACCGCTGGATGACACTGGGAGCACTGGCCTCTGGCTGTGACTAGTGCTGCCTCGACCCCTTCCTCTGCTGCCACGTCTGCTCGCTCCTGAAACATTGCCTCCTCTGCCACTCCTCTGCGTGTTGTCTGACATACTCTTTAATTCAACGATTCTGTGTCCCTGAGTAACGATTCTGTGTCCCTGAGTAACAATTCTGTGTCTGTCCCTGAGTAACAATTCTGTGTCCCTCAGTAACAATTTTGTGTCGCTCAGTAACAATTCTGTGTCTGTCCCTGAGTAACAATTCTGTGTCCCTCAGTAACAATTCTGTGTCTGTCCCTGAGTAACAATTCTGTGTCCCTCAGTAACAATTCTGTGTCCCTCAGTAACAATTCTGTGTCCCTTAGTAACAATTCTGTGTCTGTCCCTGAGTAACAATTCTGTGTCCCTGAGTAACAGTTCTGTGTCCCTGAGTAACAATTCTGTGTCCCTGAGTAACAATTCTGTGTCCCTGAGTAACAATTCTGTGTCCCTCAGTAACAATTCTGTGTCCCTCAGTAACAATTCTGTGTCCCTCAGTAACAATTCTGTGTCTGTCCCTGAGTAACAATTCTGTGTCCCTCAGTAACAATTCTGTGTCCCTCAGTAACAATTCTGTGTCTGTCCCTGAGTAACAATTCTGTGTCCCTGAGTAACAGTTCTGTGTCCCTGAGTAACAATTCTGTGTCCCTGAGTAACAGTTCTGTGTCCCTGAGTAACAATTCTGTGTCCCTCAGTAACAATTCTGTGTCCCTCAGTAACAATTCTGTGTCCCTCAGTAACAATTCTGTGTCTGTCCCTGAGTAACAATTCTGTGTCCCTCAGTAACAATTCTGTGTCTGTCCCTGAGTAACAATTCTGTGTCCCTGAGTAACAGTTCTGTGTCCCTGAGTAACAATTCTGTGTCCCTGAGTAACAGTTCTAAGTCCCTGAGTAACAATTCTGTGTCCCTGAGTAACAATTCTGTGTCCCTGAGTAACAATTCTGTGTCCCTCAGTAACAATTCTGTGTCCCTCAGTAACAATTCTGTGTCTGTCCCTGAGTAACAATTCTGTGTCCCTTAGTAGCAATTCTGTGTCCCTCAGTAACAATTCTGTGTCCCTCAGTAACAATTCTGTGTCTGTCCCTGAGTAACAATTCTGTGTCCCTGAGTAACAGTTCTGTGTCTCTGAGTAACAATTCTGTGTCCCTGAGTAACAGTTCTGTGTCCCTGAGTAACAATTCTGTGTCCCTGAGTAACAATTCTGTGTCCCTGAGTAACAATTCTGTGACCCTCAGTAACAATTCTGTGTCCCTCAGTAACAATTCTGTGTCCCTCAGTAACAATTCTGTGTCTGTCCCTGAGTAACAATTCTGTGTCCCTCAGTAACAATTCTGTGTCTGTCCCAGAGTAACAATTCTGTGTCCCTGAGTAACAGTTCTGTGTCCCTGAGTAACAATTCTGTGTCCCTGAGTAACAGTTCTGTGTCCCTGAGTAACAATTCTGTGTCCCTGAGTAACAATTCTGTGTCCCTGAGTAACAATTCTGTGTCCCTCAGTAACAATTCTGTGTCTGTCCCTGAGTAACAATTCTGTGTCCCTCAGTAACAATTCTGTGTCCCTCAGTAACAATTCTGTGTCTGTCCCTGAGTAACAATTCTGTGTCCCTGAGTAACAGTTCTGTGTCCCTGAGTAACAATTCTGTGTCCCTGAGTAACAGTTCTGTGTCCCTGAGTAACAATTCTGTGTCCCTGAGTAACAATTCTGTGTCCCTCAGTAACAATTCTGTGTCCCTCAGTAACAATTCTGTGTCCCTCAGTAACAATTCTGTGTCTGTCCCTGAGTAACAATTCTGTGTCCCTCAGTAACAATTCTGTGTCCCTCAGTAACAATTCTGTGTCTGTCCCTGAGTAACAATTCTGTGTCCCTCAGTAACAGTTCTGTGTCCCTCAGTAACAATTCTGTGTCCCTGAGTAACAATTCTGTGTCTGTCCCTGAGTAACAATTCTGTGTCCCTCAGTAACAATTCTGTGTCTGTCCCTGAGTAACAATTCTGTGTCCCTGAGTAACAGTTCTGTGTCCCTGAGTAACAATTCTGTGTCCCTGAGTAACAATTCTGTGTCCCTAAGTAACAATTCTGTGTCCCTAAGTAACAATTCTGTGTCCCTCAGTAACAATTCTGTGTCCCTCAGTAACAATTCTGTGTCTGTCCCTGAGTAACAATTCTGTGTCCCTGTGTAACAGTTCTGTGTCCCTGAGTAACAATTCTGTGTCCCTGAGTAACAGTTCTGTGTCCCTCAGTAACAATTCTGTGTCCCTCAGTAACAATTCTGTGTCTGTCCCTGAGTAACAATTCTGTGTCCCTCAGTAACAATTCTGTGTCCCTCAGTAACAATTCTGTGTCTGTCCCTGAGTAACAATTCTGTGTCCCTGAGTAACAGTTCTGTGTCCCTGAGTAACAATTCTGTGTCCCTGAGTAACAGTTCTGTGTCCCTGAGTAACAATTCTGTGTCCCTGAGTAACAATTCTGTGTCCCTCAGTAACAATTCTGTGTCCCTCAGTAACAATTCTGTGTCTGTCCCTGAGTAACAATTCTGTGTCCCTCAGTAACAATTCTGTGTCCCTCAGTAACAATTCTGTGTCTGTCCCTGAGTAACAATTCTGTGTCCCTGAGTAACAGTTCTGTGTCCCTGAGTAACAATTCTGTGTCCCTGAGTAACAATTCTGTGTCCCTGAGTAACAATTCTGTGTCCCTCAGTAACAATTCTGTGTCCCTCAGTAACAATTCTGTGTCTGTCCCTGAGTAACAATTCTGTGTCCCTCAGTAACAATTCTGTGTCCCTCAGTAACAATTCTGTGTCTGTCCCTGAGTAACAATTCTGTGTCCCTCAGTAACAATTCTGTGTCCCTCAGTAACAATTCTGTGTCCCTCAGTAACAATTCTGTGTCTGTCCCTGAGTAACAATTCTGTGTCCCTGAGTAACAGTTCTGTGTCCCTGAGTAACAATTCTGTGTCCCTGAGTAACAGTTCTGTGTCCCTGAGTAACAGTTCTGTGTCCCTGAGTAACAATTCTGTGTCCCTCAGTAACAATTCTGTGTCCCTCAGTAACAATTCTGTGTCCCTCAGTAACAATTCTGTGTCTGTCCCTCAGTAACAATTCTGTGTCCCTGAGTAACAGTTCTGTGTCCCTGAGTAACAATTCTGTGTCCCTGAGTAACAATTCTGTGTCCCTAAGTAACGATTCTGTGGCCCTAAAGTCTCTTTGGCCCTAACTCTGTCCCTAATACAGAGAGGTCTGTCTCTCTTGAATGACCGGAGGCTAATGGAGAATTCTAAGATGGCCGCAATTTATAGCTCGACCATTACACAGTGCTGGCTGGCTGGCTGCTGATTGGCTAATGCGATCACATGTCATGAATGAATGCATTATGGGTCAGCGCGCCTTGTCTGCGCGCCTTCCCAGAGATCCCCGCTCCGTCGCCACACATGTCGCCGCCATTTTTGGAAAATTTCGATTCGCGCATCCGAAGTCTGCTAATATTTCCCAATATTCGAAACGAATTCCACTTCGCCATGTTCGATTCGCTCATCTCTAATCTCCACCTTGGCAATTTGACAACAATATACACTTTCAGCTATGTAACTCACAGGGTTAACTCTAGTTCCAGACTTCAGGGCACTGTGGATTGGATTAACTAAGGGGAGTTTCACAAATGTTTACACCTTCCATGTTCTTGTACAGCAAACATCTGGGTGAAGGTGTCGGTATTACCTGTGTGGCCAAGGTAGGTTCCTGACACTTGTTACGGCTGAGGAAGCCACCAGCTGCAAAACATCGCCAACATTACAGAACAAGGGGAGTTCCTCAAACTTTCACACCTCCCATGTTTTTGTACAGCAAACATCTGGGTGAAGGTGTCAGTATTACCTGTGTGGCTGGGGTAGGTTCCTGACACTCGTTACGGCCCAGGAAGCCACCAGCTTCAAAACATCTCCAACATTACAGAAGAAGACCAATTAAAGGTGACTAACTAGTATTAGAAAGAGGCCATCTATATCAACAATCCCTTAATTGTGGTTGGGGGGAGTTTGACACCATTGCCATCTTTATAAAATGCCATTTTAACATCTCCACCTTGGCAATTTGACAAGGTGTCGGAATCACCTGTGTGGCCAGGGTAGGTTTCTGACACTCGTTACGGCTAAAGAAGCCACCAGCTGCGAAACATCTCCAATATTACAAAAGAAGGGGAGTTTCACAAACTTTCACACCTCCCATGTTCTTGTATAGCAAACATCTGGATGAAGGTGTCAGTATTACCTATGTGGCTGGGGTAGGTTCCTGACACTCGTTACGGCTGAGGAAGCCACCAGCTGCAAAACATCTCCAATATTACAGAACAAGACCAGTTAAAGGTGACTAACTAGTATTGGTTATACTACGACCTGGACTCATGAGAATGTTCATAGATATCAAAACCACACAGAGAAGATTGAAATGGTTATTTATTAGTCATTGATATTAGTCATTTATTAGTAATTATTAGTCATTGACAGAATGATGCCCCACCACAAGGGAAAAGAATTAACGCCGTTCCCATCAATTGGAGCATCTTGAGACTTGTCCCGTCCTGCTGTGACTTCACTCTGGGATGAGGAGAAGATGAAGGTAGACATGAGCAATATAATGCCAACACATTACCAGTCAATATGTCACATAGAAGCGTTCTTACATGAAAAATGGACACATTGTATTTCAATTTCGGGTGGACACTATGGGGTTGAATGATCCTCCAGCTTCTTATATCAGAGTTTCCACCCACAATTATGAGACTTCCCCACTGTAGCTTGTAGACTTGAAAAAGAAAGGAAGGAGCACACGATGTCCGAAGAAAGGCAAGTTATAGGTAGGTTTAAAAGGCGTTTTTTGAAAGCAACATGTACATCAAGCCAACACGTTTCAGGGGAAAGGACTGCCCCTTCTTCAGGACTGTTTATGCACGCTATTAGATAGGAATGGTTCCCAAACTGGTATATTAATGGAAAGATTTCAAAGCAGGCTGACAGAGTGCAAGCTAAATTTGCAGAGGCAGCAATCTCTCCCATGTAATAGCATGCAGAAGCAGCCCTGAAGAAGGGGAGTCCTTTCCCTCGAAACGTGTTGGTTGCTGTACATGTCACTACTTTCAATAAATGCCTTTTAAACCTACCTAAAGCATACATTTCTTTGGACATCAGGCACTTCTTTCTGCTTCTTCAAGTCTACATGTGGAAATGACCATAGGGCCATGATGAAAAGGTAGCAGCTTAAGACCCAAGAGGGTTCACAGGCACCATCCACCATTGGGCACAACCTACTGGAAGGGATTTCTTCCTACTCGCCCACACAATTACCCACCCATTACCAGTGACTGATCCAGTCAGTCCAGCGCAGTTTCCCGCACAAATCAGATGCCACCAGGGCTTTTTTTTAATCAGAGGATAGGTGCAGGAACACTCCTCTGCCCCTACCCTGCTCTGAGTACCATTCCTTGGTTCCACCCCTACCCACCTTCCAGTCCGCCCCTTTTAGAGAGGACGGAACCAAGTATCATTTTGTGATGCTAAATAATTTGTATGGAATTTGTTCATTTTAACAAGAAAAGCAGTAAAATAGATCCCCTGCAGCCAGCAACAATAGATCCCCCAGTAACAATGGACCCACCCCAGCAACAATAGATCCCCCCCACAACAACAGACTCCACCAGCAACAATGGACCCTTCCCCAGCAACAATAAATCCTCCACACAACAATAGATTCCCCCAGCAACAATGGACCCCACCCCAGCAACAATAGGTGTCCCCAACAATGGACCCCACCCCAGCAACAATAGGTCTCCCCAACAATAAACCCAACTCCAGCAACAATAGGCCCCCGAACAATGGACCCCACCCCAGCAACAATAGGTCCCCCAACAAAAGACCCCACTCCAGCAACCGTAGATCTCCTACAGCAACAATAGACCCCCCCCCCACACAGCAACAATATACCACCAACAAAATGTAATTCCCAGAAACAAAAGATCCTCCCCAGCAGAAACAACAGATCTCCCAGCAGCCAGAAACCTCTCCCATCAACAGTAGATCCCTACCAGCAACATAAGACCCCCCCCCAGCAGCAATAGCCCCCACCAGCAACAATAGACCCTCACACAAAAACAGATCCCCAGCAGCCAGCATCAATAGATCCTCCAGCACACGCCACACTTCTTGCCATTACATACATTCAGTGCTGGAGGTGCCAGATCTGCGTTCTGCCGCGTTCTCGCTGAAAAAAACCCTGGTTACCAGTGTAGCTTGTGTCTCTGCTTCTCCTTCACAGCCCCTCCACCAGTAAGGACATTCCCTTTAACCACCTCCCGCCCACCAAAAAAGGAAATGCCGGGAGGGTGGCGGTTCTCTTGTTCTGGTAGGATGTCCTATGACATCCTCCTACTCTAGCTGTGCATGCGCACCCTGGCTATTGGTGTCCCTAGGACACAGTGGATCACCGATCACAGTAAAGAGCTGATGACGAAGGCTTTATCATGTGATCAGCTGTGTCCAATCACAGCTGATCACAAGTAAATAGGCAATGTCGGTTATCGGCAGTCCTCTACCTCACTGACAGTGCGTGAGGAGAGGAGACCCGGTAAGCGGCATGTCTCAGATGGGACATCTACACCGATCATCAGGGCACTGATGATCAGTGTAGCCCCATCAGTGCCACTTGTCGGTGCCCATCAATGCCAGCTGTCAGTGCTCATCAATGCTACATACCAGTGCCATCAGTGCACATCAATGCCACATATCAGTGCACATCAATGCTACATACCAGTGCACATCAGTGCCAATGATCAGTGCCAGTCAGTGTTGCCTATCAGTGCCACCTATCAATGCCCATCAGTGTCGCCAATCATTGCCGCCTATCAATGCCAGTCAATGCCACCTATCAGTATTCTTCAGTGCCCATCAGTGCTGCCTAAGAATTCCAATCAGTGCTGCCTATCAGTTTTTGTCAGTGCCTATCCATACCGCCTAACAGTTCCAATCACTGCCGCTTATAAGTGCCAGTCAGTGCCGCATATCAGTGCACCTATCAATGACCATCAGTGTCGCCATACAGTGCCACCTATTAGTGCCAGTAAGTGCCACCTATCAGTGTTTGTTGTTGCACATCAGTGCTGCCTAACAGTTCCAATCAGTGCCACCTATCAGTGTTCATCAGTGCCCATCAATGCCGTCTAACAGTTCCAATCAGTGCCACCTATCAGTGTTCATCAGTGCCCATCAGTGCCGTCTAACAGTTCCAATCAGTGCCGCCTATCAGTGTTCATCAGTGCCCATCAGTGCTGTCTAACAGTTCCAATCAGTGCCGCCTATCAGTGCCATATATGAGTGCTGCCTGTCAATGCCCATCAGTGCCACCTACTGTATCAGTGCCCATCAGTGCAGCCTTATTAACGCACATCAGTGAAGGAGAAAAATTATTTACAAAATTTTATAACAGAAACTAAGAAAAATCTTTTTTTTTTTCAAAATCGACTTGAAATTTTGAATTTCAAAGTTCGAATTTAGAATTTCTTTTTTTTATTCTATTCTATTCTTTCATTTATATTCTACTCTATTCTATTTTTTTTAATTCTATTCTATGCCTTTATTTTATATTCTAGTCTATTCTGTTCCATTCTATTCTATTCCTTTATTTTATATTCTCTTCTCTTTTTTTTTTTTTAAATTGTATTCTGATTTATTCCATTCTATTCTATTCCTTTATTTTATATTCTCTTCTAATCTTTTATTTTTCAATTTTATTCTGATTTATTTCATTCTATTCTTTTCTATTCTATTCTATTTTATTAAGCAGCCTAAGTAAGAATCATCTTATTTTATTATTTATTTATTACAGGTACTTATATAGCGCAGCGCTTTACATATATATTGTACATTCACATCAGTCCCTAACCCTCAAGGGGTGTACAATCTAAGGTCCCTAACTTACATTCATACATACACATACCAGGGACAATATAGACAGGAGCCAATTACCTAGCAGCATGTCTTTGGAGTGTGGGAGGAAACCGGAGTACCCGGAAGAAACCCACGCAGGCACAGGGAGAACATGCAAACTCCAGGCAGCTGGCATCCTGAATGACATTGGATCTACTTCGGAGGACGTTTTTGTTTTCAATAAAGGACTTGTCAAAGACCATTTTTTTGTGAATGGGTAGTGGTACCATGTACTCCATATGCATTCACATGAGGGGGGGGGATCTGGGAGCCCCCTTGTTAAAGGGGGTTCCAGATTCCGATAAGCCCCCTGCCCGCAGACCCCCACAACCACCGTCCATGGTTGTGGGGAAGAGGCCCTTGTCCTCATCAACATGGGGAACAGGGGCTTTGGGAGGAGCCACCCTGCCCCAAATCACCCCCCGTGTTAAGGGTATGTGACCTGGGATGGTTCAGGAGGGGGGGAACTTGCTCGTCCCTCCCCCCTTCCTGACCTGCCAGGCTGCATGCTCGGATAAGGGTCTGGTATGGGGGGGACTTCCCGCCATTTCTTTTTTAATCTTGGCATGGGGTTTACCTTCAAAATCCATACCTGACCTGAAAAATTTGGTATGGATGGGGGGGACCATTTTTTTTGCAAAATTTGTAATTGCCTGAAATTCTTTTTACATTCAGCTCTCAGTGGGGAACCCCGCTGACAGCTGAAACATTAAAGAATGTTTCACTACTAAGATACCGCATGACTTCATCATAGAACTCCAGATGCTGGATTTTTGTAACTGAGCGGGATCACACCACATGCTCAGATGCGGTATGATGTCGCTTAGTGAACTGTCCTGGTTTGAAGTTCGCGGTGGCTCGTTCGTTCATATGTTTGACTACGAACCAAACAGGGGGGTGTTCGGCCCATCAATAGACTGGAATAAGAAGAAAAGAGTGCTAAAAAAACCTGAAGAAATCAAAATGGAGATCGGACCATGGTGGGAACTTTCTATTTGGACCTTCTACAGTCATTTTGGACCCTGGACGTCATGTCAGTCCTTCACCTCCTACCTCTTGGGTCTGTGCATATATACTGGCAGCCGGACAGGCAGCACTTCTGTCTTCCTTTACAATCCAGGTCAGTGTTGCAGCGATGATCCTCCTTGGGTATCTTCTGCAGAGAGCAGGGGACATAGGGTATTGGAAATCTAGGACACGTTCCCGGCTTTGTCACTGGATGGATGGAGACAATCCATGTTAGAAGAACATCAAATGACATAAAGCAATAACAGCGATGTGTAGGGTCATCTCATCCATTTTCTTAGGCCCCTTTCACCCTAGTGGTCTGACCAGATCCACCTGTCCATTTTTCTCTATGGAGCGGAATCTGGTGGTGGAACGCCAGGGCCCATTGCAAGAATGACCTTTGCGACCCTGGTATTGCCGCCACTAGTGTTAGTAGATTTTTAGAAAGAAAGAGGGAAAGAAAAAGAAAGAGAGAAAGAGGGAGAGGGAAAGAAAGAAAGAAAGAAAGAAAGAAAGAAAGAAAGAAAGAAAGAAAGAAAGAAAGAAAGAAAGAAAGAAAGAAAGAAAGAAAAAAAGAAAAAAAGAAAGAAAAAAAGAAAGAAAGAGGGAGAGGGTAAGAAAAAAAGAAAGAAAGAAAGAAAGAAAAAAAGAGGGAAAGAAAAAAAGAAAGAAAGAGGGAGAGGGTAAGAAAGAAAGAAAGAAAGAAAGAAAGAAAGAAAAAAGAAGGAAAGAAAGAAAGAAGGAAAGAGGGAAAGAAAGAAAAAAAGAGAAAGAAAGAGGGAAAGAAAAAAAGAAAGAGGGAGAGGGAAAGAAAGAAAGAAAGAAAGAAAGGAAGAAAAAGAAGGAAAGAAAGAAATAGGGAAAGAAAGAAAGAAAGAAAGAAAGAAAGAAAGAAAGAAAGAAAGAAAGAAAGAAAGAAAGAAAGAGGGAAAGAAAAAAAAGAAAGAGGGAGAGGGTAAGAAAAAAAAGAAAGAGGGAGAGGGTAAGAAAAAAAGAAAGAAAGAAAGAAAGAAAGAAAGAGGGAAAGAAAAAAGAAGGAAAGAAAGAAAGAGAAAAAGAGGGAGAGGGAAAGAAAGAAAGAAAGAAAGAGAGAGAAAGAAAGAAAGAAAGAAAGAAAGAGGGAGAAGGAAAGAGAAAAAAAAGAAAGAAAGAAAGAGGGAAAGAAAAAAAGAAAGAAAGAGGGAGAGGGTAAGAAAGAAAGAAAGAAAGAAAGAAAGAAAAAAGAAGGAAAGAAAGAAATAGGGAAAGAAAGAAAGAAAGAGGGAAAGAAAGAAAGAAAAAGAAAGAAAGAGGGAGAGGGAAAGTAAAAAAAAAGAAAGAAAAGACAGGGATGGGGGGAGAGATAGGAGGGGTGGCCAGGCGGCACATAGAAGAACCGGACTGTGCATTTCTCTCCTGCCGCCACTGAATGTCTGCAGGAGAGAGAGGAAGAGAAGCGGACATTCAGTGGCGGCAGGAGAGAAATGTATGGTCTGACCAGATCCACCTGTCCATTCTCCTCTATGGAGCGGTGGGTGTAAGCCTTCATCCAATCCGATCCACTAAAAACAAATGGATTGGGATCCATTCCCCTCCATCTGGGCGGATCAGATGGCAGTTGGGTGGAAAAGGACAGGTGGTTCATTCAAACCTGACCACCAATAGAAGAGAGTGGGCTGTGTCTGTGTCCACTCTGCATAAGCGCAGCCAGGCCCAGACTGGGGCAAGAAATAGGCCCAGGAATATTGGACTGAGCAGCCCGAAGCTCAGAGGCCCTTTCCGCGGAATCCGGTGGTGGAACGCCAGGGCCCATTGCAAGAATGACCTTTGTGACCCTGGTAGTTCCACCACTAGTGTTAGTAGATTTTTATTTTATTTTTTACAATTTTTTTTACATTTTTTTGTAGGAGCCCTGTTGGGGGACATTGGTGAGGGAGAGAGAAAGAGAGAGAAAAAGAAAGAGAGAGAGAGAGAGAGAGAGAGAGAGAGAGAAAGAGAGATAGCAGGAAAGAAAGAGGGAAAGAGGGAGAAAGAAAGAAAAAAAGAAAGAAAGAGGGAGAAAGAAAGAAAAAAAAGAAAGAGGGAGAAAGAAAGAGAGAAAGAAAGAGAGAAAGAAAGAAAGAAAGGAAGAAAGAAAGAAAGATAGAAAGAAAGAAAGAAAGAAAGAAGAAAGAAAGAAGGAAAGAGGGAAAAAAAGAAAGAAAGAAAGAAAGAAAGAAGAAAGAAAGAGGGAGAAAGAAAGAGAGAAAGAAAGAGAAAGAAAGAAAGAAAGAAAGAAAGAAAGCGAGAAAGAAAGAAAGAAAGATAGAAAGAAAGAAAGAAGAAAGAAAGAAGGAAAGAGGGAAAGAAAAAAAGAAAGAAAAAAAAAAGAAAGAAACAAAGAAAGTAAGAAGGAAAGAGGAAAAGAAAGAAAAGAAAGCGGGAGAGGGAAAGAAAGAAAGAAAGAGAGAGAGAAAGAAAGAAAGATAGAAAGAAAGAAAGAAGAAAGAAAGAAGGAAAGAGGGAAAGAAAAAAAGAAAGAAAGAAAGAAAGAAAGAAGAAAGAAAGAAGGAAAGAGGGAAAGAAAGAAAAAAAGAAAGAGGGAGAAAGAAAGAGAGAAAGAAAGAGAAAGAAAGAAAGAAAGAAAGAAAGAAAGAAAGAAAGAAAGAAAGAAAGAGAGAAAGAAAGAAAGAAAGATAGAAAGAAAGAAAGAAGAAAGAAAGAAGGAAAGAGGGAAAGAAAAAAAGAAAGAAAGAAAGAAAAAAAAAGAAAGAAACAAAGAAAGTAAGAAGGAAAGAGGAAAAGAAAGAAAAGAAAGTGGGAGAGGGAAAGAAAGAAAGAAAGAGAGAGAGAAAGAAAGAAAGATAGAAAGAAAGAAAGAAGGAAAGAGGGAAAGAAAAAAAGAAAGAAAGAAAGAAAGAAAGAAGAAAGAAAGAAGGAAAGAGGGAAAGATAGAAAGAGAGAAAGAAAGAGAGAAAGAAAGAAAGAAAGAAAGAAAGAGAGAAAGAAAGAAAGATAGAAAGAAGGAAAGAGGGAAAGAAAAAAAGAAAGAAAGAAAAAAAAGAAAGAAACAAAGAAAGTAAGAAGGAAAGAGGAAAAGAAAGAAAAGAAAGCGGGAGAGGGAAAGAAAGAAAGAAAGAAAGAAAGAAAGACAGGGATGGGGGGAGAGATAGGAGGGGTGGCCAGCCAGCACATAGAAGAACTGGACCGTGCATTTCTCACCTGCCTCCACTGAATGTCTGCAGGAGAGAGAAGAGAAGCCAACATTCAGTGGAGGCAGGAGAGAAATGCACGGTCTGGTTCTTCAATGTGCCGCCTGGCCACCCCTCCTATCCAGGCTGCCCCGGCCCACCGGGCAAATACCCGCTGTGCCCTACGGCCGGTCCGGGCCCGAGCGCATTGGACATGTAGCAGTCATCCACCTACTCAGTGGGGGATTAGCGGATCGATCCCCTGATGAGCAAGCAAACTCCTGGTGGAGCCTCTCCCTTGTGAGGGGGCCACAAGCTCAGAAGGGTGGTCTTATCTCCTGAAAAGGTATGCTGCCATCCCATCTGATCGATGTTTATAAACAATGTTACTTTGTATCTCTCTATCTCCCGTCTGATCGATGTTTATAAACAATGTTACTTTGTATCTCTCTATCTCCCGTGTGATCGATGTTTATAAACGATGTTACTTTCTATCTCCCGTCTGATCGATGTTTATAAACAATGTTACTTTGTATCTCTCTATCTCCCGTCTGATCGATGTTTATAAACAATGTTACTTTGTATCTCTCCATGTCCCGTCTGATCGATGTTTATAAACAATGTTACTTTGTATCTCTCTATCTCCCGTCTAATCGATGTTTATAAACAATGTTACTTTGTATCTCTCTATCTCCCGTCTAATCGATGTTTATAAACAATGTTACTTTGTATCTCTCTATCTCCCGTCTAATCGATGTTTATAAACAATGTTACTTTGTATCTCTCTGTCTCCTGTCTGATCGATGTTTATAAATAATGTTACTTTGTATCTATCTCCCATCTGATCGATGTTTATAAACAGTGGTGGGGAAGAAGTTCAGGATGTACTACACACTCCCTGATGGCATGTGTAGCACTCCCAATGTGTACAATTGGATGAACACTTTTACAAAGCTGCTCAAAGCTGGACCAAAGCTCTGCAGATCTTTCTGTACACACTGTTCTTATACCAGCTGCACCGGGAGATGGAAAGGGAGGATCTGATTGGCTCCTCTGGGCAATACAGACAGCTCCACCCTCACATTTGGATGAGATCTGGTCTGTAGACCAATTAATATTTGGTCATCGACTTACTGATGGGATCCCAGCAATCAACAGAGCAGCCTGTTGCACAGCATTTCTTCTTCCCGGTACAATCCGAGTCCAATTTGCAGTTCTTGGGGATGGGTTCCTTACATGCTACAAAGGTGTAGACCACGGGACAGATGCCGTCTTTCTCCGCTGCAGGAAAGAACATCATCAGCTGCATTCCCAGCAACCACAGATATGACATTTTCAGAGTCCATTTTTCACACCTACGCTGGCTGCGTTTGAGCCGTTTGTGCATTGGATTTTGCGTTTTTCATGCGTTTTGCGTTTTTCCCCCATTTTTTTTTGTTGCTAGGCAAATTTGAAACACAAAATGCATCAAAAACGCAATACATGCAGGTTACGTTTGAACCGTTTCTGCATTGCATTTAACATTTTTTTGCCACGTTTTTCATGAGTTTTGCATTTTTTCCCCCGTTTTTTTTCATTTTTTTTTGTTGCTAGGCAAATTTGAAACACAAAATGCATCAAAAACGCATTTTGCGTTTTGCATTTTTTTGCCGCAATTTTTATGAGTTTTGTATTTTCCCCCCCATTTTTTCCCCTATTGTTGCTAGGTAGATTTGAAACACAAAATGCATCAAAAACGCAATACAAGCAGGTTGCGTTTGAGCCGTTTCTGCATTGCGTTTTTGATAAATTTTGTGGTTTTTTTCTTTTTCTTGTTGCTAGGCAGATTTAAAACACAAAATTAATAAAAAACACAACAAAAACGTAATACATGCATTTCTGCAGCGTTTCCATTGAAGTCTATAGAACCAAAAATGCAACCTTTTAAAAAGAAAAGTCCCTGACCCTTTCCAAAAAACGCACGGGGTGAAAACGCACAGGTGTGAACATGTCCCATAGGAAATCGTGTTAAATGGACTGTACTGCGTTTCTGCAAAACGCTGCAGAAAACGCATAGGTGTGCACTTAGGTATAGGCTAGGTTCACACCTATGCAGGTTGTGTTTGAGCCATTTCTGCATTGCATTTTGCTTTTTTACGTTTTTGCCACGTTTTTCATGTGTTTAGCATTTTTTTCCTCATTTTTTTTGTTGCTAGGCAGATTTAAAATGCGAAACGCATAAAAAATGCAACAAAAATGCACTCTACGCTTTTCTGCAGTGTTTCCATTGAAGTCTATAGAATCAAAAATGCAACTTTTTGCGTTAAAAAAGTGGCTGACCCTTTCCAAAAAAAGCACCGGGTGAAAACGCACAAGCTGTGAACCTAGGTACAGGCTAGGTTCACACCTATACAGTTGCGTTTGAGCAATTTCTGTATTGCGTTTTGCATTGCATTTTGCGTTTTTGCACTTGCCTGTTTGCCACGTTTTTCATGTGTTTTGCGTTTTTTCCCCATTTTTTTTTGTTGCTAGGCAGATTTAAAATCAAAAACACAGCAAAAACACAATACATGCTTTTCTGCAGCGTTTCCATTGAAGTCTATAGAACCAAAAACGCAACTTTTTGTGTTAAAAAAAAGTTCCTGACCCTTTCCAAAAAACGCACCGTGTGAAAACGTGGAGATGTGAACCTGTTCCATAGGAAATCGTTAAATGGACTGTACTGCGTTTCTGCAAAACACTGAAGAAAACGCATAGTTGTGAACCTAGGGTTAGGTAGGTTCAAACCTTTGCAGGTTGTGTTTGAGCCATTTCTGCATTGCGTTTTGCATTTTTGCAGCGTTTTGCATTTTTCTTTTTCTTGTTGCTAGGCAGATTTAAAATGCAAAATGCAGCAAAAACGTAATACATGCTTTTCTGCAGCGTTTCCATTGAAGTCTATAGGTTCACACCTATGCAGGTTGTGTTTGAGCCATTGAGTCACCTCAAACGCTGCTATGAAACCGTGCGACTTACAGTGAAATCACAGGTTTTCAAAGTCGGGTGATGCGCCGATTTCAGGGGAAATTTGCAAGACTTCTGATACAGATGTCTATGCAAATCGCACCAAAAGCAGTGCAGGTACTACTTTAGAAATCAGTGCAGCTCCGACCTAGTCGGAACGGCACCGATAGAACCGCACTAATTGCAGACAATAGGCATGCGATTTGCAAGTTGCATGGCATGCAAATCGCATGCCAATTCGCATCCGGTGTGACCAGGGTTACCCTTTACAAAAAACGCACCGGGTGAAAACGCACAGGTGTGAACATGTCCCATAGGAAATCATGTTAAATGGACTGTACTGCGTTTCTGCAAAACGCTTGGGTGTGAACCTCGGGTAAGGGTCCGCGGCTTCGGCAGTCACTTGGATTTGTGTGCCACAGGTGCTGTGTCTTACTTACATTCAGGCTCTTTACACATCTTGTTACAGAGGGAGTTGCAGCACTTCTTCGTCCCCATACAGTCAGAGTCCTGATTGCACTGGATGAGCGCTTTAATGTGTTTACAGCTGGCAGGCCTGGCCGGAGCCGCGGGGCACGAGCCCCTCTTGTCCACTGGAGAAGGAAACACATGTTTATTGCTCATCGTGACAACATGGACTTGTGAATACTCACATTTACTAAGCAGTGAAAAGGAAGAATTTAGGCTGGGAAGGGAAATTTGGAGGGGGTTGGGCCCAACCTAGCCCAATCTAGCCCAACCCCCTCCAAATTACCCTTCCCAGCCTAAATTCTTCCTCCCCACCCAAATCCCCCCTCCTAGCAGAAATCCTCCCAATCTCACCTCCTAGCCCAACCCCCTTCAAATTACTTTTCCCAGCATAAATTCTTCATCACCTGAACCCCCCTCCTAGCAGAAATCCCCCCAATCTCATCTCCCAGCCCAACCCCCTCCAAATTACCCTTCCCAGCATAACTCCTTCCTCTCCACCCAAAACCCCCCTCCTAGTATAAATCCCCCCAATCTTACCTCCTAGCCCAACCCCCTCCAAATTACCCTTCCCAGCATAAATTCTTCATCTCCACCCGAATCCCCCCTCCTAGTATAAATCCCCCCCAATCTCACCTCCTAGCCCAACACCCTCTAAATTACCCTTCTTATCATAAATTCTTCATCTCCACCTTAATCCCCCCTCCTAGTATAAATCCCCCCAATCTCACCTCCTAGCCCAACCTAGCCCAACCCCCTCCAAATTACCCTTCCTAGCCTAAATTCTTCCTCCCCACCCAAATCTCCCCTCCTAGTATAAATCCCCCCAATCTCACCTCCTAGCCCGACCCCCTCCAAATTACTCTTCCCAACATGAATTCTTCCTCTTCACCCAAATCCCCCCTCCTAGCAGAAATCCCCCCCAATCTCACCTCCTAGCCCAACCCCCTCCAAATTACCCTTCCATACATAAATTCTTCCTCTTCACCCAAATCCCCCCTCCTAGCAGAAATCCCCCCCAATCTCACCTCCTAGCCCAACCCCCTCCAAATTACCCTTCCCAACATAAATTCTTCCTCTTCACCCAAATCCCCCCTTCTAGCAGAAATCCCCCCCAATCTCACCTCCTAGCCCAACCCACTCCAAATTACCCTTCCCAGCATAAATTCTTCATCTCCACCCGAATCCCCCCTCCTAGTATAAATCCCCCCCAATCTTACCTCCTAGCCCAACCCCCTCCAAATTACCCTTCCCAACATAAATTCTTCCTCTTCACCCAAATCCTCCCTCCTAGCAGAAATCCCCCCCAATCTCACCTCCTAGCCCAACCCCCTCCAAATTACCCTTCCCAACATAAATTTTTCCTCTTCACCCAAATCCTCCCTCCTAGCAGAAATCCCCCCAATCTCATCTCCTAGCCCAACCCCTTCCAAATTACCCTTCCCAGCATAACTCCTTCCTCTCCACCCAAAACCCCCCTACTAGAATAAATCCCCCCCAATCTCACCCCCTAGCCCAACCCCCCTCCAAATTACCCTTCCCAGCAAAAATTTGTTCTCCGCACCCAAATCCCCCCTCCTAGTATAAATCCCCCCAATCTCACCTCCTAGCCCGACACCCCCCAAATTACCCTTCCCAGCTTAAATTCTTCCTCTTCACCCAAATCCCCCCTCCTAGCAGAAATCCCCCCCAATCTCACCTCCTAGCCCAACACCCTCTAAATTATCCTTCTTATCATAAATTCTTCATCTCCACCCAAATCCCCCCTCCTTGTATAAATCCCCCCAATCACACCTCCTAGCCCAACACCCTCCAAATTACCCTCCCCAGCATAAACTCTTCCTTTGCAACCAAATCCCCCCTCCTAGTATAAATCCCACCAATCTCACCTCCTAGCCCAACCCCCGAATTACCCGTCCCAGGATAAATTCTTCCTCTCCACCTGAATCCCCCCTCCTAGCATAAATCCCCCCCCCCAGCACAACCCCTCCCAATCCCTCCTCTTAGCACAGCCCCCCATCCTCTCCTCTAACACATTCCCCCCCATCTCCTCTCCTAGCACAAGTCCTCCCAATCCCCCCTCCTAGCACAAATCCCCCCAATCCCCTCTCTCGGCACCAGTCCAGTGGCCATGGCTGTGCCCTAGGCAGCAGTTACCCTAGGTGGCTGCTTAGTTTTCCTGCCTTTAGATGGATTGTCTGAGGGTGACTGTTGCCTCGTGCTTGATGGGAAATCTGTGAGGAGTGTCAGTGATATGTAAATGTATAAATCTAGGGTCACATCTACACAGGACGTGGCTGATGCTAATTTCCAGCTTGTTTTGCGGTGTGTTGGTGAAAACATGTCTTTTACTGCAATTTGTGTTTTTTTTGGGAGACTAATAAGAAAGTATGACAGTCCTGTTCATGTAGTGCGACTTTGATGCGACTTTACACTCTCTGGCACTCAAGTAGCATCAAAGTAGTGCGGGAACCTTTATGTGTCTCTGACCACAACCTGATTACCTTCTCTATCTCCTCGTCCTCCAACACCTACCCCTCCAAATGTCACACTACTACCAGCCGTAACCTCCGCAACCTTAACCCTGCCCCCCTCCGCTCTGCAGCTGATCAACTCCATGACCGCATCCTCCCCCTGTCCTGCCCTGTCTTGGCTATGACCGCCTACAACAACGCGCTCTCAACAGCCCTTGACTCATTAGCGCCTTTAACCACACGCAACATCAGACCCCGACCGCTCCAGCCCTGGCAGACTGATCACACCAAAACCCTCAAACGACACAGTCGTGCCCTGGAGAGACTATGGCGCAAAACCAAATCCCAACAAGCCTTCACCCGCTACACATCTGCCTTCCACACCTACACCTCCTCCCTCCACGCAGCCAAACAAGCCTACTTCCTGACCCTCATCAAGACCCTCTCCTCCAACCCTCGCTGACTCTTCTCCACCTTCAACTCTCTACTCTCGCAACCCCCACCTCCACCCAGCACCTCACTCATTGCCCTTGAGATTGCCAATCACTTCAAAAACAAGATTGACACAATTCGCAAGGACATTGCCGCAACTCACACGCCCTCTCAACCCGTCCCCTCTCACACAGCTACCTCCTCATCCCCCCTCCCCCTCGACATAACCCACAGGGACTTCGTCGCTGCTCAAACTCTCTCCTACCCCCTTCACCCTCACTCAGCTACCCCCTTATCACCCCTCTCCCACGGCCCCACCACTGCTCTGACCTCCTCTTCCACCCCACCCTACATTCCTCATATTGAAGCCCCCACAACACGCCGCACCTTTGACCTTACTACCATCGAGGAAGTCTCCAAGATCCTCTCTGATGCCCGCCTCACCACCTGCCCCCTCGACCCTATCCCCTCACAACTCCTACGACCTCCCTCCCCCTCCATCCTACGCTCTCTCACCCACATCTTCAATCTCTCCCTCTCCTCTGGCACTTTCCCCTCCCCTCTGAAACATGCACACATCACCCCCATACTTAAAAAGCCCTCCCTGGACCCCAATGACCCGAACAACCTCAGACCCATCTCCCTGCTCCCATTTACATCTAAACTCCTTGAGCGCCTAGTCTACACCCGCCTATGCTCTCACCTCAACGACAACCACCTCCTCGATCCCCTACAGTCCGGCTTCCGTCCCTTACACTCCACTGAAACCGCCTTACTCAAACTGTCCAACGACCTGCTAACCGCCAAACCTAATGGCCATAATTCAGTGCTCCTACTCCTTGACCTCTCTGCGGCCTTCGACACAGTCGACCACCCCCTCCTCCTCAAAAAACTACACTCCCTCGGCCTCAGAGATTCTGCTCTCTCCTGGCTCTCATCCTACCTGTCACAACGCTCCTTCAGCGTTACCTATAATGCTACCACCTCCCCCTCACTCCCCCTCTCTGTTGGGGTCCCTCAAGGCTCTGTCCTCGGGCCCCTTCTCTTCTCCATCTATACCTCCTCCCTTGGCCAACTCATACACTCTCACGGCTTCAACTACCACCTCTATGCCGACGACACACAAATCTATCTCTCAACCCCCCACCTCACCCCCTTGGTCTCAGCCCAAATCACACACCTGCTGAGCGACATATCAGACTGGATGTCGCTCCACTTCCTTAAACTGAACCTCTCCAAAACCGAGTTTCTTGTCTTCCCCCCAGCCCGGACCCCACCCCCCATTGATTTCTACATCACATCCAACAACGCCACCATCAAACCCGCCCCGCAGGCCAGAGTACTTGGCGTTATTCTGGACTCCAACCTATCCTTTCAGCCCCAAGTCCAATCTTTAACAAACTCGTGCAGACTCCACCTCTGCAACATCGCCAAAATCCGCACGTTCCTAACCCCAGAAACCACTAAACAGCTCATCCACTCCCTCATCATATCACGACTTGACTACTGCAACTCCCTCCTCACTGGCCTGCCTCGCCGCTGGCTATCCCCGCTTCAGTCCATCCTGAATACGACTGCCAGACTCATTCTCCTCACCAACCGCTCCGTCTCCACCACCCCCCTCTGCCAATCCCTCCACTGGCTTCCGATTGCGCAACGGATCAAATTCAAAATCCTAACACTGACGTACAAAGCCGTCCACCACACTGCCCCGAACTACATCACTGACCTAATATCCAAGTACCGCCCAGCACACACACTCCGCTCCTCACAAGACCTCCTTCTCTCTAGGTCTCCTCCTCCCATGCCCGCCTCCAGGACTTCTCCAGGGTGTCATCCATCCTCTGGAACTCTCTGCCCCAACCCATCAGATTATCACCTACCCTCCTCTCCTTTAGGCGCACCCTGAAAACCCATCTCTTCAGGGAAGCCTACCCCACCCCCTGCTAACTAGCCGACCTCCTCCACTCTTCCTACCACTCCATCCCCCACAGCTATCTCCTCCTGTACCACCATCCCCTCCCTCCTAGATTGTAAGCTGGAAAGAGCAGGGCCCTCGATCCCCTCATGTTTTGCATTGTATTGGTATTGTTCTGTCACATGTTCTGTCCCCCTCTGTAATGTACAGCGCTGAGCGAACTATTGGTGCTTTATAAATACTGTATAATAATAATAATAATAATGTGTCCAAAGTCGCATGTTAGGGTTAAATGTTAGGTTTAGGGTTAGAGTTGGGGTTAGCGATAGTCATTAGGGTTCTTAACCCTTAACTCTAACCCTAATAGTTAACCCTAACCCTTAACCCTAACCCTAATATTTAACCCTAACCCTAGCTCTTAACCCTAACTGGTAACCCTCGCCCCTAACCCTTAACCCTAACGCTAACTCTAACCCTAATATTTAACCTTAGCCCTTAATGTAAACCCGAACATTTGCCCTTAGCCCTAGCACTAATATTTAACCTTAACACTAACATTTAACCCTAACCCCTAACCCTAACATTTACCTCTAACCATTAACCCTAACATTTACCTCTAACCATTAACCCTAACATTTAACTCTAACCATTAGCCCTAACATTTAACTCTAACCCTTGCCCTTAGCCCTAACTCTAACATTTAACCCTAGCCCTAACCATAACCCTAGCCCTAAACCTAAATCTTAACCTTAATAGTTAACCCTAGCCCTAACCCTAATATTTAACCCTAACTCTAATATTTAACCCTAACCCTAATATTTAACCCTAGCCCTAACCCTAACTCTAAACACTAACCCTAACACTAATATTTAACCCTAACCCTAATATTTAACCCTAGCCCTAACCCTAACTCTAAACACTAACCCTAACCCTAACATAGCCCTAATATTTAACCCTAGCCCTAATATTTAACCCTAACCCTAATATTTAACCCTAGCCCTAACCCTAACTCTAAACACTAACCCTAACCCTAACATAGCCCTAATATTTAACCCTAACCCTAATATTTAACCCTAGCCCTAACTCTAAACACTAACCCTAACCCTAATATTTAACCATAGCCCTAATATTTAACCCTAGCACTAACCCTAACTCTAATATTTAACCCTAACCCTAATATTTAACCCTAATCCTAACCCTTAAAGCGAACCCTAACCCTAATATTTAACCACAACCCTAATATTTAACCCTAGCCCTAACCCTAACTCTAAACACTAACCCTAACCCTAATATTTAACCATAGTCTTAACTCTTAACCCTAACTTTTAACCCTCGCCCCTAAACCTAATATCTAACCCTAATATTTAACACTAGCTCTAGCTCTTAACACTAACTTTTAACCCTAGCCCTTAACTCTAACCCTAATATTTAACCCTAACAATTATTATTATTAAACAGTATTTATATAGCGCCAAAGGGTTTGCTCAGCGCTGTACATTAAAGTGGGGGGACAGTACATAAGACAATACAGTAACAATACAATACACGAGGGGTATGAGGGCCCTGCTCTTTCGAGCTTACAATCTAGGAGGGAGGGGGTAGAGGTACAGGAGGAAGTGGCTGTGGGGGATGGAGTGGTAGGAGGAGTGGAAGAGAACGGCTGTTAGGTGAGGGTGGGGTAGGCTTCCCTGAAGAGATGGGTTTTCAGGGTGCGCCTCAAGGTGAGGAGGGTAGGTGACAGTCTGATGGATTGGGGTAGGGAGTTCCAGAGGATGGGGGAAGTCCTGGAGAAGTCCTGCAGTTGGGCGTGGGAGGAGGAGACCAGGGAGCTGGAGAGTAGGAGGTCTTGTGAGAAGCGAAGGGCACGGGTAGGGTGGTATTTGGGTATCAGGTCAGTGAGGTAGTTTGGGGCAACGTTATGAATGGCTTTGTATGTCAGAGTTAGTAATTTGATTTTAATGCATTGGGCAATCAGGAGCCAGTGGAGGGAATGACAGAGGGGGGTGGAGCCAGTGGAGGGATTGGCAGAGCGGGGTGGCCGAAGTGGAGCAGTTGGTAAGGTGGATGAGTCTAGCCGCTGAGTTCAGGATAGTCTGGAGCGGGGACAGCGTTCGTTTGGGTAGGCCGGTGAGAAGGGAGTTGCAGTAGTCCAGGCGTGAGATGATGAGGGAGTGTACGAGTTGTTTGGTGGTGTCTGGGGTGAGGAATGTACGTATCTTGGAGATGTTGCGGAGGTGGAGCCTGCATGAATTTGATAGTGATTGGACATGAGGTTGGAAGGAAAGGTTTGAGTCCAGGGTGACACTTAGGGCTTTGGCGTGTGGGGTGGGATTGATGGTGGCGTTGTTAGTCATGATGGAGAGGATGGGGGGGGGGGGTGCGGGCTGGGCTAGAGTGTAAGCGCCTCTGGTACAGAGACTGATGTGACTGGCTCAGTGTTCTCTGTACAGCGCTGCGGTATATGTCAGAGATATATGAATGTATAATAATAGTGTGTGACTGTGGGGGGACATTAGAGTGTAAGCTCCTCTGGTACAGAGACTGATGTGACTGTGGGGGGACATTAGAGTGTAAGCTCCTCTGGTACAGAGACTGATGTGACTGTGGGAGGACATTAGAGTGTAAGCGCCTCTGGTGCAGAGACTGATGTGACTGGCTCAGTGTTCTCTGTACAGCGCTGCGGTATATGTCAGAGATATATGAATGTATAATAATAGTGTGTGACTGTGGGGGAGACATTAGAGTGTAAGCTCCTCTGGTACAGAGACTGATGTGACTGTGGGGGGGACATTAGAGTGTAAGCTCCTTTGATACAGAGACTGATGTGACTGGCTCAATGTTTTCTTTACATCTCTACGGTATATGTCAGAGCTATATGAATGTATTATAATAATAATAGTGTGTGATTGTGGGGGGGAGGACATTAGAGTGTAAGCTCCTCTGGTACAGAGACTGATGTGACTGGCTCAATGTTTTCTTTACATCTCTACGGTATATGTCAGAGCTATATGAATGTATTATAATAATAATAGTGTGTGATTGTGGGGGGGGGGACATTAGAGTGTAAGCTCCTCTGGTACAGAGACTGATGTGACTGGCTCAGTGTTCTCTGCACAGCACTCCGGTATATGTCAGAGCTATAGAAATATATAGTAACCTTAGCACATTATCACATTATTATTATACAGGATTTATATAGCGCCAACAGTTTGCGCAGCGCTTTACAATATAAGGGAGACAGTACAATTACATTTCAGTACAGAAGGAATGTGAGGGCCTTGCTCGTGGAGCTTACAATCTAAAGGAAGGGGGAGGTGATAGCTGCGGGGGATGATCTGGCGGAGGTGATTCAAGTACAGTTCTTAGGTGGAGGTGGGGTAGGCTTCCCTGAATAAGTGAGTTTTCAAAGATCGCCAAAAGGCAGACAGCGTGGGGGCTGACCGGACATGCTGTGGTAGGGAGTTCCAGAGGATGGGAGAGGCTCTGGAGAAGTTCTTGAGGCGAGTGTGGGAGGAGGTGATGAGGGAGCTAGAGAGGAGGATATCATGGGAGGAGCGGAGTGGGCGATTTGGGCGGTATCTGTGGATGAGGTTGGCGATATAGCTAGGGGCAGTGTTGTGGATGGCTTTGTAAGCTGTGGTTAGTATTTTGAATTTTATATGTTGGGTAAGTGGAAGCCAGTGAAGGGATTGGCAGAGAGGGGCAGTCACTGATCAGTTGGTAAGGTGTATGAGTCTAGCAGCAGTCGCTGATCGGTTGGTAAGGTGTATGAGTCTAGCAGCAGTCGCTGATTGGATGGTAAGGTGTATGAGTCTAGCAGCAGTCGCTGATCAGTTGGTAAGGCGTATGAGTCTAGCGCAGTGTTTCTCAACTCCAGTCCTCATGGACCCCCAACAGGTCATGTTTTCAGGATTTCCATTATTTTGCACAGGTGATTTGATCAGTTTCACTGCCTTAGTAATTACCACAGCTGTTTCATCTGAGGGAAATCCTGAAAACATGACCTGTTTGGGGTCCATGAGGACTGGAGTTGAGAAACACTGGTCTAGCGGCAGTCGCTAGTCGGTCGGTAAGGTGTATTAGTCTAGCAGCAGTCACTGATCGGTTGGTAAGGTGTATGAGTCTAGCAGCAGTCGCTGATCAGTTGGTAAGGCGTATGAGTCTAGCAGCAGTCGCTGATCGGAAGGTAAGGTGTATGAGTCTAGCGGCAGTCGCTGATCGGTTTGTAAGGTGTATGAGTCTAGCAGCAGTCGCTGATCAGTTGGTAAGGCGTATGAGTCTAGCAGCAGTCGCTGATCGGATGGTAAGGTGTATGAGTCTAGCAGCAGTCGCTGATCGGATGGTAAGGTGTATGAGTCTAGCGGCAGTCGCTGATCAGTTTGTAAGGTGTATGAGTCTAGCAGCAGTCGCTGATCGGTTGGTAAGGTGTATGAGTCTAGCAGCAGTCGCTGATCAGTTGGTAAGGTGTATGTGTCTAGCAGCAGTCAATGATCGGTTGGTAAGGTGTATGAGTCTAGCAGCAGTCACTGATCAGTTGGTAAGGTGGAGGAGTCTAGCAGCAGTCACTGATCGGTCGGTAAGGTGTATGAGTCTAGCGGCAGTCAATGATCGGTTGGTAAGGTGTATGAGTCTAGCAGCAGTCACTGATCAGTTGGTAAGGTGGAGGAGTCTAGCAGCAGTCACTGATCGGTCGGTAAGGTGTATGAGTCTAGCGGCAGTCGCTGATCGGTTGGTAAGGTGTATGAGTCTAGCAGCAGTCGCTGATCAGTTGGTAAGGTGTATGAGTCTAGCAGCAGTCACTGATCAGTTGGTAAGGTGGAGGAGTCTAGCAGCAGTCACTGATCGGTCGGTAAGGTGTATGAGTCTAGCAGCAGTCGCTGATCGGTTGGTAAGGTGTATGAGTCTAGCAGCAGTCACTGATCGGTTGGTAAGGTGTATGAGTCTAGCAGTAGCATTCATAATAGACTGAAGGGGGGATAGCCTGTGTAATGGTAGACCAGTGAGGAGGGAGTTGCAGTAATCGAGGCGGGATATAACCAAGGCGTGGATAAGTTGTTTTGTGGTGTCATTGGTCAGGAAGGGGCGGATTTTGGAAATGTTCTGGAGGTGAAGGCGGCATTTAGCCAGTGAGTGGATGTGGGGCCCAAAGGAGAGGTCAGAGTCTAGGATTATGCCCAGCACCCTGGCATGAGGGGAAGGACCAATGGTTGTGCTGTTGATCTTAATGGTAAAGTCATGAGTGTGGGATCGGGGGGGAGGTAATATTACAAGCTCAGTTTTTGAAAGATTGAGTTTAAGGTAGTGATGTGACATCCATGCTGATATGTTGCTTAGTAGATTTGTGATACGTGAGAAGATTGAGGGGGTGAGCTGGAGAGTGGAGAGATAGATCTGGGTGTCATCAGCATAGAGGTGGTATTGGAAGCCATGGGAGGTTAACAGTTGGCCCAGGGAGGAGGTATTGAGAGAGAAAAGGAGGGGCCCAGGACAGAACCTTGGGGAACCCCAACAGAAAGGGGAAGAGGAGCGGAGGAGGAGGAGTTGTATGTGACACTGAAAGTGCGCTGAGAAAGGTAAGAGGAGAACCAGGAGAGAGCAGAGTCATGGAGACCGATGGAGTGGAGTTTACTGAGGAGGAGTGGGTGGTCGACTGTGTCAAAGGCAGCGGAAAGGTCAAGGAGTATGAGTATGGAGTAATGGCCATTATCACATACCTGCAGTCACAACTTGGAGCAGTAGCGCCCCCAGAAGGATACATAGGGTCCGTCCCGCCAGTCTCATGTTTGCAGTCTGGATGGAATACATTCTTCCTCCGTTGTGTGGATGCTTTTTATATCTCTTTCCTAGAAGGAAGAGCGTTCAGGGCTGAGCCAGAAACCTCTCATCATGTTTTATGGTTTTCCCCAATTTCATAACAATCTTGTATCTTTGGTGACATCACACCCATCTCACCAGAGCCTGATCCCTTACATGCCTTAAAGCCTGTATTCCAATGTACACCTGTGACATGTATGACACATGAGGAACTAGAGGGGTGTGCCACACGTCAGTCCCTAATACTCATAACCAACCTACCTCTGGTTGCCTCACAAACAAGGATTCTTGATTTGCATGTTTTGCAACACATGTTTCAGCAAGTGCTTTCTAGGAATTTTTTTTTTAATTTGAACTTTTTATAAGGGAGGAACAGCAACATTTTATTGGGAATTGATGTAATTTAGGGCGACAATAAAAAGAATGGTCCTTTCATGATATGTTCGCCAGTTTGGGCAGATGGGCGAGTGAAGGAGATGAGAGAGAACGGACGCTGATCTTCTACATGACGTTCGCTATCATGTTCATCTTGGCACTTGCGACCCAATGAAGACCTTGGTTCCACAGACTGGGATCTTCCTATTCCTGAATAGTTCTTCAATGATCTGAATTGTTTATTGTTCATCTGGACAAAGCTTTTTGCTTAACCCCTCGCCTACCGGGCACTTATACCCCCTTCCTGCCCAGGCCAATTTCCAGCTTTCAGCGCTGTCACACTTTGAATGACAATTGTGCGGTCATGCAACACTGTACCCATATGACATTATTAGCATTGTTTTCACACAAATAGAGCTTCCTTTTGGTGGTATTCACTCACCGCTGGGTGTTTTATTTTTTCCGCTATAAACAAAAAAAGAACAAAAAATTTGAAAGTTGTTTCTATTATAACATTTTGCAAACAGGTAATTTTTCCCCTTCACTGATGTGCACTGATGAGGCTGCACTGATAGGCAGCACTGATGGGCACTGATAGGCAGCACTGATGGGCACTGATAGGCAGCACTGATGGGCACTGATAGGTGGCAATGATGAGATGGCATGGATAGGTGGCACTGATAGGCAGTACTGATGGGCTCTGATAGGCGGCACTGATAGGTAGCACTGATGAGCTGGAACTGATGATGGGCACTGATGTGCGTTGATGAAGCTGCACTGATAGGCAGCACTGATGGGCACTGATAGGCAGCCCTGATGGGCACTGATAGGTGGCACTGATGAGACGGCACGGATAGATGGCACTGAATGGCACTGATAGGCAGCACTGATAGGCGGCACTGATAGGTGGCACTGATGAGCTGGAACTGATGATGGGCATTTATGGGCACTGATAAGCAGAAGTGATGGGCACTGATAGGCAGCACTGATGAGTTGGTACTGATGATGGGCGCTGATTGTTGGCACTAATGGTCACTGACTGATGGCACTGATGGGCACTGATAGATGGCACTGCTGGGCTGCACTGATGGGCACTGGTGAGCCCAGGTGGGTGGAGCTGCTGGGCACAGGTGGGTGGCACTGCTGGGCACTGATAAGTGGCACTGATGGGTACTGACAGATGGCACTGACTGGCGACACTGCTGGGCACTGATGGGTGGCACTGCTGGGTGGCACTGATGGATGGCACTGCTGGGCTGCACTAATGGGCACTGGTGGATGGCACTGGTGAGCACAGGTAGGTGGCACTGCTGGGCACAGGTGGGTGGCACTGCTGGGCACTTGTGGACATCACTGGTGGGTGGCACTGCTGGGCACCAATCATCCATGCCCTGATGATCAGTGCCGATCCCTCCTCTGACAATTGCCAGTTATCGGCAGTACTTTCCTCACGCTGTGACAGCATGAGGAAAGTGCAGCCAATAACCGTCAATTGCATTTCCCGGTGATCTGCTGTGTCATTGGACACAGTTGATCACATGGTAAAAGGCTGCTTTGATTGGCCTTTTACCATATCACGTGATCAGCTGTGTCCGCAGGACACAGCGATCACGGAAATCGCCGGGTGCGCGCCCGTAGGGGCATGCAGGAGAGCACGTTCTGGGAGGACATCATATGACACCCTCCCAGAACTGGCCGGCCGCAGTGAAGCTGCCAGTGGCTATCTGTGGTCAACAAGTAGTTAATAAGTGCTTTGGTGAAGCTGTGCTTTAATTAAACCCCTGGGTGCAGGAAGCCTCAGCTTATACTTAGCTTCAGCTAATCTTACCACCGATAGGGACCTAGTTTGCTTCTCTTTGACTCTCACTTCAGAAAGGACCCGCTGATTTGCTCTGGGTTCTTTTCCCAAGTTAGTGTAGTGGCAGCCAAGAACACAGCAACAGTCACTCTTTAGGTTTAGGTCCCCCTCCCATCCCACCCCATAGTTTTTTTTGTCCCTCAAGGACAGTGCCAGTGGGATATCTGCAGCAGTCACACTTTAGGTTTAGGTCCCTCCCCATCCCACCCCATAGTTTTTTTTGTCCCTCAAGGACAGTGCCAGTGGGATATCTGCTCTTGTGTTCCCAGCTCCACCTGCCTGCCATGCCATTACGAAGTGTTCTCACTGTCTTCATTAGATCACTCTTTCTGGCTCAATGAACAGTCTTGGGTTTGTGTTTGTTTTTAGATTTATTGCTGAAAAAACTTGGATGGGGTGCAGGGAGCTGTTTGATACTCTAGTGCCACTGTACAGTGATAAGAGGGCGCTCTCCACTTTGTCAATGCTTCTTAGCACAATCCGCAGTAGCAGCCAAGGGAATGATCAGCAAGGGGATACTGTAAGGATTGCACCTGTTACAAAAAAACACCCGCACTGGTGCACAAGGGATAGTAACAGTAAGAAGTCACTAGGATACAAAACACAGGACTCTACTCACAATGTCCTTGGATACGTGGACGCTTCCTTCCAATATCAGCCAGACATTTCTTCCATGATCTCTCCAGACCAAATCCCCACCGAAGTCCCTTAAGTAGTCCCAAAGGTTATCAGGAAAAATTGACCCCAGATCTAGCATAGCTGCATGAGCGCATGTAGAACTTTAGTTGGGCAGCCTAGTAGGGCAGCATCCCTTCAGATTGGGAACTTCTCCTCCTGGACAAGAACAGAGCTGCCCCACGCCCAAGACTATATTTATGTACTCCCTAAGCCACCTACTGGGCACCCTCCCCCAGGGATTGGCAGAAACAGCATACATATTCAGACTGCTGATTTGCCTTTTCCAGCCCACTACAGTTTAGAATCCTCCGGAAGGCAGGGGGAAGCAATGAAACCTGCAGCAAATGAAGCCCAGAACAGTCTAACGCAATCAAAAATGGCTTCACTGATTAAGAAAGCAGCCAAAAAGAACACAATGTATCCAATCATCCTAGCAACCTATTTAGGAGGGTGCTACACATTAATTCCTTTCTGTGGGTTGCTGCACTTATGGCAGCCTCAGGCAGTCGCTTGGGTACACTCTCTTCCATTGGAACCAACAGGCCATGGGGCCCATGTAATTCTGTTTGTGCGGATGTAGGCAGGTTTAGGTCCCCTCCCCATAGTTTTTCTGTCCCTCAAGGTCTCTGCCAGTGGGATATCTGCTCTTGTGTTCCCAGCTCCACCTGCCTAGCATGCCATTATGAAGTGTTCTCATTGTGGATCCTTCCACTATTGACCATTGAGAGTGCAAAGGAGAAGAGTTGAGACCCTGTGGCAGATGGGCAGATTGAGCATCAGAGTGGATTGATCACTGATGGGCCTCTAGGATAGAAGAAGACTCTGTAATATAGGTGATTCAGTATTACAGTCTGTTCGGGGTGATATGGGCAGTTTACTGGATAGAATGTATTGTATGTCCTCTGAACAGGTATTAAAACTGAAGGTTTGGACTCATGATACTACTGAAACTGGTTCTGTTGGGTGGAGGGACTGGGCCTTTCTGTCCCTATGTGATCAGTAAGACCTGGTTGACATTTAACTGCCTTATTCCTCCCAGAATCTTTGTAGATGGAGCCAGGGACAGACTGACAACTCATGGGGCCCCCGGGCAATAGGGGATCATGGGGCCCCTGTGTCCTTGCCCAAACTCAAAAGCCTATGAAAAAGGTACCAGGGACATCTCATGGGGCCCTTTCAATGAGCACATCTGGATTGCATTCTGTCCTAGATACCTTTTCTTACATCTGAACATTTCATGACATGTTGTAATCTTCACTGCCTTTCTCCAGACCCCCTTTATTTTGGTTTCCAGGAAGGGGACAGGGATTGCATTGTATTGTTGTTACTGTCCTGTATTTTAGGGGTGTCTAGTAAATTTGCATTTCCTGGGTAGTAAAATTACTTTTTTTTATATGTTAAAAAAAATCTGAAGAATATATTTTAAAAAATATATATTTTTAAAAATATATATATTTTTAAATATATTCTTCAGATTTTTTTAACATATAAAAAAGTCATTTTAACATATATTTATAAATGTATTCCAAAAAATGTAGATTTGTATTTTTAAAGACATACAGTATATTTGAAATGTATTTTAAGAAATAATTTTCATATATTTTGTAATAAAAACGCATTTCAACCGTGTACAGTGAGGAACAGAAGTATTTGAACACCCTGTGATTTTGCAAGTTCTCCCACTTAGAAATCATGGAGGGGTCTGACATTCACATTGTAGGTGCATTCCCACTCTGAGAGACAGAATTTTTTTAAAAAATTCAGGAAATCACATTGTATGATTTGTAAAGAATGTATTTGTCTTGCACTGCTGAACCAGGGGCGGACTGACAACTCATGGGGCCCCCAGGCAATAGGGGATCATGGGGCCCCTGTGTCCTTGCCCAAACTCAAAAAAGCTTATGAAAAAGGTACCAGGGGCATCTCATGGGGTCCCCTACTGACCCCGGGCCCTCGGGCAGTGCCCGAGTTTCCAAATGGTCAGTCCACCCCTGTACTGAACATAAGTATTTGAACACCTGAGAAAATCAGTGTTAATATTTGGTACAGAAGCCTTTGTTTGCAATTACAGAGGTCAGACGTTTCCTGTAGTTCTTGACCAGGTTTGCACTGCAACAGGGATTTTGGCCCCCTCCTCCACATAGATCTCCTCTAGATCTGTCAGGTTTCGGGGCTGTCGTTGAGCAACACAGAGTTTCAGCTCCCTCCAAAGATGTTCTATTGGATTTAGGTCTGGAGACTGGCTAGGCCACTCCAGAACCTTGATATGCTTCTTACGGAGCCACTCCTTGGTTATCCTGGCTGTGTGCTTCGGGTCGTTGTCATGTTGGAAGACCCAGCCACGACCCATCTTCAATGCTCTGACTGAGGGAAGGAGGTTGTTGCTCAAAATCTCACAATAAATGGCCCCATTCATCCTCTCCTTAATACAGTGCAGTCGTCCTGTCCCCTTCGCAGAAAAGCACCCCCAAAGCATGATGTTACCACCCCTATGCTTCACAGTAGGGATGGTGTTCTTGGGATGCAACTCATCCTTCTTTTTCTTCCAAACATGACGAGTGAAGTTTAGACCAAAAAGTTCTACTTTGGTCTCATCTGACCACATGACTTTCTCCCATGCCTCCTCTGGATCATCCAGATGGTCATTGGCAAACTTCAGATGGGCCTGGACATGTGATGACTTGAGCAGGGGAACCTTCCGTGCAATGCATGATTTGAAAGCATGAAGGCGTAGTGTTCTACCGACAGTGACCTTTGAAACTGTGGTGCCAGCTCTCTTCATGTCATTGACCAGCTCCTCCCTTGTAGTTCTGGGATGATTCCTCACCTTTCTTATCATCAGTGATACCCCATGAGGTGAGATCTTGCATGGAGCCCCAGTCCAAGGGAGACTGACAGTCGTCTTTAGCCTCTTCCATTTTCTAACAATTGCTCCAACAGTTGATCTATTTTCACCAAGCTGCTTGGCAATTGCCCCGTAGCCCTTTCCAACCTTGTGGAGGTCCTCAATTTTGTCTCTGGTGTCTTTTGACAGCTCTTTGGTCTTGCCCATGGTAGTAGTTGGCGTCTGACTGACTGTGGGGTGGACAGGTGTCTTTAAAGAGCTCAGACAGGTACTACTAAGTTAGATTAATGAGTGGAGTAGAGGTGGACTTTTTAAAGGCACAGTAACAGGTCTTTGAGAGCCAGAATTCTTGCTGTTTCTTAGGTGTTCAAATACTTCTGTTCAGCAGTGCAAGACAAATAAATTCTTTTAAAATCATGCAATGTGATTTCATGAATTTTATTTTTAAATTCTGTCTATCAGAGTGGGAATGCACCTACATTGTGAATTTCAGACCCCTCCATGATTTCTAAGTGGGAGAACTTGCAAAATTGCAGGGTGTTCAAATGCTTCTGTCCCTCACTGTATATACTATATATATATATATATATATATATATATACACATACACAGTATATGTGTATTTATTGAAATATATTTTGAAATATATTGAATATGGGCAAAATTGTAGCATTTCAAATATATTTTTCTTCCATGTAAGTAAGACCATGTGCTCTGCAAATCCCAGCACCGTGAAGATGCCGGGGATGCAGGAGTAGCTGGGCATGCTGAGCTCTGCATCATCATCTACAATAAACCTCAGAAATCTAAAATAATAATGTTTCTGAGAACCTGGAAACAATGATTTGATAAGATGTGCTTTGATGTGGGGCAAAGTCTAATTGTGGCTTTTAGTCCCACATGGAAGAAAAATATATTTGAAATATATTATAAAAATATTCTTCCCAAATATATTGCCAAATATTTGAAATGATAACATTTTGCCCATATTCTATATATATATATATATATATATATATATAAAATATATATATATATATATATATATATATACATATATACACTGCATGTTGAAATGCATTTTTATTTGATTTGATAAGATGTGCTTTGATGTGGATTA
This sequence comes from Staurois parvus, assembly GCF_062004578.1. Taxonomy (NCBI): domain Eukaryota; kingdom Metazoa; phylum Chordata; class Amphibia; order Anura; family Ranidae; genus Staurois; species Staurois parvus. The sequence continues at coordinate 1,474,991 of NW_028318977.1, forward strand.
AAGTCTGATTGTGGCGTTTAGTCCCACATGGAAAAAAAATATATTTGAAGTATATTTTAAAAATATGTTACATATATTTTGTAATAAAAATGCATTTCAACATGCAGTATATATATATATATATATATATATATTCTACATGTTGAAATGCGTTTTTATTACAAAATATATGAAACATATTTTTAAAAATACATTTAAAATATACTATATGTCTTTAAAAATACAAATCTACATTTCCAATATGTAAATGTAAAAATATATATTAAAATTACTTTTTAAATATATATATATTTTTAAATATATTCTTCAGATTTTTTTTAATATATAAAAAAGTTATATTAACATCTATTCTTACATATATGTGTAAATGCATTCCAAAAATGTAGATTTGTATTTTTAAAGACATACAGTATATTTGAACTGTATTTTAAAAAATATTTTTTCATATATTTTGTAATAAAAACACATTTCAACATGCAGTATGTATGTGTGTATATATATATATATATATATATATACATACTGTATATATTGAAATGTATTTTAAAATACATTGAATATGGCCAAAATTGTAGCATTTCAAATACATGGCAATATATTTGGGAAGAATATTTTTAAAATATATTTCAAATATATTTTTCTTCCATATGGGGTGCCACTATAATAAACATATAGATACACTCACAAATCATTATGGAACACAATTTAATTATTCTTTTATTGTGTATATTAATGTCATATTCAGGATGACATCTCCTTGATCACAAAGGGTTAATTCCACCATTGTGTCTCTTTAAGCATCTTGTGTCCCTTCTTGCCGCGACCTCAATCTGTGGATGGGAAGACAATGAGAACATTACCTGAACGCTGTTTTTGCCATACAAATGTCTGTTCTCAGCACTGAGGTTTTTACTACAAAGAAAAGTCTTCCCCTACACTCCTTAACCCCTTGCCTACAGGGCACTTATACCCCCTTCCTGTCCAGGCCAATTTTCAGCTTTCAGCGCTATCACACTTTGAATGACAATTGTGCGGTCATGCAACACTGTACCAGGGGCGGACTAACAACTCATGGGGCCCCCGGGCAATAGGGGATCATGGGGCCCCTGTGTCTTTGCCCAAACTCAAAAAAGCCTATGAAAAAGGTACAAGGGGCATCTCATGGGGCCCCCTACTAACCCCGGGCCCTCGGGCAGTGCCCGAGTTTCCAAATGGTCAGTCTGCCCCTGCACTGTACCCATATGAAATTTTTATCATTTTTTGAGACAGATAGAACTTTATTTTGGTGGTATTTAATCACCTCTGGGGTTTTTTTTGCTAAACAAATCAAAAACAACTGAAAATTTTGAAAAAAAAAAAGTTTTTTTCTTAGTTTCTGTAATAAAATTTTGGAAATAAGTGATTTTTATCCTTAGGTGGCACTGACTGGCACTGATAGGCGGCACTGACTGGCACTGATAAGTGGCACTGATTGGCAGCACTGATAGACGGCACTGGCTGGCATTGATAGGTGGCACTGACTGGTACTGATAGGTGGTACTGAAAGGCAGCTCAGATGGACACTGATATGTGGCATTGATATGGATTGGTAGACACTGATATATGGCATTGATATGGATTGGTAGACACTGATATGTGGCATTGATGTGGCACTGGTGGGCACTGGCAGGTGGCATTGATGGACACTGACAGGTGGCACTGCTGGGGCCACACTGATCATCAGGGCACACTGATGTGATTGGACACAGCTGATCACATGACTGAGCCGACATCTTCAGCTTTTTTCATTCATCGGTGATCCGCTGTGACCCAGGGACACAGTACACCACCAATCGCCGTTCTCCGCGCCCCCAAGGGCGCTCACGTGCGATTAAAGTGGGAGGACATCATATGATGTCCTCCCAGAACAAGAGAACTGCCTTGCGACCGTCATTTCCTTATATGGCAGGCAGGAGGAGGTTAAGGAAAGTAGACAGTCCAAAGTATTTGCAGTAATTAGAGGCATGGTGACTTTTCTGATGTTGTAATTTTTTACCTCAGTTTTTCAGAAAATGAAGTTAAATACATTTGTTTTCACAAAGTTGCCATTTTAACAAGTTATTTCTCACACATAGCATGGGCATCCTTACAAATTACACTCAAAAACACATTCAGCTATGCCTCTTGAGTATGGGGATACCACATGTGTGAGACTTTTTCACAACCTAGATGCATAGGGGGACCCAAAATCCAAGGAGCACCCTTGGGCTTTCAAGGAGCATAATTTACACATATATTTTACTGACTACCTCTCATATATTTGGAGGCCCTGGAACAGCAGGACAGAAAAAAACCTCAAAATTACCCCATTTTGAAAAGCAAACACTACAAGGTATATTGTGAAAAACATAATGGGGTATGGGGCAGCACAGTAGCTAAATGGTTAGCACCTCCACCTGACAGTACTAGGGTCATTAGCTCAAATCCCAACCACCGCACCACTTGCCTGGAGCCTGCATGCTCTCACTGTGCCTGTATGGGCCTCCCCCAGGCATTCCAGCCTCCCTCCACACCCCACAGACATGCCGGTAGGTTAATTTGATCCTATCTAAATTGCCCCTAGTAGGTGTATGTATGAATGCTGCCACCACCATGCTTCACTGTAGGGATGGTATTGGCCAGGTGGTGAGCAGTGCCTGGTTTCCTCCAAACATGACGCTTGGCATTCAGGCCAAAGACTCAATCTTTGTTTCATCAGACCAGAGAGTTTTGTTTCTCATGGTCTAAGAGTCCCTCAGGTGCCTTTTGGCAAACTCTAGGTGGGCTGCCATTTGCCTTTTACTGAGGAGTAGCTTCCGTCTGGCCACTCTACCATACAGGCCTGATTGGTGGAGTGCTGCAGAGATGGTTGTTCTTCTGGAAGGTTCTCCTCTCTCCACAGAGAAATGCTGGAGCTCTTTCACAATGACCATTGGGTGCTTGGTTACCTCCCTGGCTAAGGCCCTTCTCCCTCAATTTTGGCCTGGTGGCCCGTTCTAGGAAGATTCCTGGTGGTTTCAAACTTCTTTCATTTACAGATGATGGAGGCCACTGTGCTCATTGGGAAACCCATACATCCCATAATAGTTTGCTCCCAAGCAAGACACACAATAGAACAATGGGATGCAGCCACATGGCAGTGAACAATGAACACCCCCATCCCAATATTGGAACATTCCACCCTGTACCCCTAACAGGCACAGGGTGACTTACACATAATAGGGAAATGGGGATCTGAGACAGGGGTCTCCCCACCCCTCCAAAGTGAGCTGTGTTCCATGGGCCCCCCCCCACCCAAAGTCACTCCCGTCACAACTGACTCTTACCCCCCTTTTTTTCTCCTTGGGATATTGATGGGAGATATTCTTGCAGTCAGGTTATATGATTCCTCAGCAAACATTTGCTGTAGACTACCAGGTTTAGGTATACCTCTGGTTATGAGCTCAGTGTTTCTTCACAATATCACTCTAGACCAGTAGTCTCCAAACTGCAGCCTGGGCGCCAGATGTGGCCCTTTGCTCGCTTTTATCAGGCCCTTGGGGCACTACTAATCCCCTGACACCAACAATTTCCTCCCAATGATACTGACGATGGGGAACAATTCCCACCAATCACACCAACGATTGGTCACAATTCCCACCAATGACACCAACGATGGGGAACAATTCCCATCAATGATACCAATGATGGGGCACAATTCCCATCAATGATACCAATGATGGGGCACAATTCTCACCAATGACACAACAATGGGGCACAATTCCCACTAATGAAACCAATGATGAGGCACAATTCCCACCAATGATGGGGCACAATTCAAACCAATGACACCAATGATGGGGCACAATTCCAACCAATGACACCAACGGTGGGGCATAATTCCCACCAATGATACCAACGATGGGGCACAATTCCCACCAATGACACCAACGATGGGGCACAATTCCCACCAATGGCACCAACAATGGGGCACAATTCCCACCAATGACACCAACGATGGGGCACAATTTCCACCAATGACACCAATCATGGGTCACAATTCCCACCAATCATACCAATGATGGGGCGCAATTCCCACCAATGGCACCAATGATGGGGCACAATTCCCACCAATGACACCAACGATGGGCAAAGTTCATCCCAATAATACCAAGAATGGGGCACAATTTCTCCCAATAACACCATCGATGGGGCACAATTCCTCTCACTAACACCAAAGATGGGGCATTGTTTACTCCCACTCAGGGGTGGACTGACCATTTGGAAACTCGAGCACTGCCTGAGGACTCGGGGTCAGTAGGGGGCCCCATGAGATGCCCCTGGTACCTTTTTCATAGGCTTTTTTAAATTTGGGCAAGGACACAGGGGCCCCATGATCCCCTATTGCCCGGGGGCCCCATGAGTTGTCAGTCCGCCCCTGCTCCCACTGATACCGGAACATTTTCCAGTCCGGCCCTCCTAAAGTCTGTACTACAGTAAACGAGCCCTTTGCTTAGAAAGTTTGGAGACCCCTGCTCTAACAGCCAATCATAACAATTGATTCCTGTTCAGCGGACCCCTGCTATTATGACACTGTGCACTGTTCCTTGTTTGGACGTCGTTTGTTATGTACCGCTTTTGCTCTCATGCTTTGTTACTCTTTTCAACAAAGATCTTTTGGTACCAGAAAAAAGGAAACACGTTCTTACAACACAAAATGTCAAATGAAATTCTTTGAGAGCATAACCCAGCTTAAGGATTCTGTTATCGGCGTGCCAATTCAGAAATGACTTCTCATTAACAAACATACCAAACTTATTTCATGGGGCACACAAGGCTTTTATGTGATGATACTGCTATATTACTGGTGAGAATGCTTGTCATTTTATTGTTTATGGAACCTATGTTACTTTGTATCTCTCTATCTCCCGTCTGATCGATGTTCATAAACAATGTTACTTTGTATCTTTCCATCTCCCGTCTGATCGATGTTTATAAACAATGTTACTTTGTATCTCTCTATCTCCCGTCTGATCGATGTTTATAAACAATGTTACTTTGTATCTCTCTATCTCCCGTCTGATCGATGTTCATAAACAATGTTACTTTGTATCTCTCTATCTCCCGTCTGATCGATGTTCATAAACAATGTTACTTTGTATCTCTCTATCTCTCGTCTGATCGATGTTTATAAACAATGTTACTTTGTATCTCTCTATCTCCCGTCTGATCGATGTTTATAAACAATGTTACTTTGTATCTCTCCATCTCCCGTCTGATCGATGTTTATAAACAATGTTACTTTGCATCTCTCTATCTCTCGTCTGATGGATGTTTATAAACAATGTTACTTTGCATCTCTCTATCTCCCGTCTGATCGATGTTTATAAACAATGTTACTTTGTATCTCTCTATCTCCCGTCTGATCGATGTTTATAAACAATGTTACTTTGCATCTCTCTATCTCTCGTCTGATCGATGTTTATAAACAATGTTACTTTGTATCTCTCTATCTCCCGTCTGATCGATGTTTATAAACAATGTTACTTTGTATCTCTCTATCTCCCGTCTGATCGATGTTTATAAACAATGTTACTTTGTATCTCTCCATCTCCCGTCTGATCGATGTTTATATACAATGTTACTTTGTATCTCTCCATCTCCCGTCTGATCGATGTTTATAAACAATGTTACTTTGTATCTCTCTATCTCCCGTCTGATCGATGTTTATAAACAATGTTACTTTGTATCTCTCTATTTCCTGTCTGGTCGATGTTTACAAACAATGTTACTTTGTATCTCTCTATCTCCCGTCTGATCGATGTTTATAAACAATGTTACTTTGTATCTCTCTCCCGTCTGAGTGATGTTTATAAACAATGTTACTTTGTATCTCTCTATCTCCCGTCTGATCGATGTTTATAAACAATGTTACTTTGTATCTCTCTATCTCCCGTCTGATCGATGTTTATAAACAATGTTACTTTGTATCTCTCTCCCGTCTGAGTGATGTTTATAAACAATGTTACTTTGTATCTCTCTATCTCCTGTCTGATCGATGTTTATAAACAATGTTACTTTGTATCTCTCTATCTCCCGGCTGATCGATGTTTATAAACAATGTTACTTTGTATCTCTCTCCCGTCTGAGTGATGTTTATAAACAATGTTACTTTGTATCTCCCGTCTGATCAATGCTTACAAAAAATGTTACTTTGTATCTTTCTTTTTCTTGTCTGATCGATATTTATAAACAATGTTACTTCAAAGCTCTATATTTTTCCTATTTATTTTGGTATTTTTCTATCTCTGGGAGAAGGAAAGGGAAGATCTGATTGGATTCTATGGGCAATACCAACAGTTCCCCCCTCACATTTGGATGAGATCTGGTCTGCATCGGGTCAATTAGTATTTTTTTAATGCAGAGGTACACTTACCTTCGGGAACCAGGCACTTCATATTACAAAGTATTACACAGCATTTCTTTTTCGCTGAACAATCCGAGTCCCCTTTGCACCCTCTGTAGGAGGGCCTCATACATGATCGGGAGGAGTATTCCTTTGGACAGGTTCCCGCTTTCACTTCTGGAAAGACAATTATTGTTAGCTGCATTTCCCAGCAATGGCCATCTATACTGAGAATGGGGAATGCACACAGAGTATTTTGGTAGATATCTTGTGTGACATTTTAGGAGTCTTCAGTTCTGTGACACTTCCAGAACTAAAAAAAAAAAAAAAAAGTAAACACTTTGATAAAATAGCTTTGCCTTACCATTTGACTGTCATTAAAGTTGACATGTTATAGTTTTAGATGAAGTAGGGAAGGGTAAAAGCCCCCTCTAAGGTTTTTACTGTGCTGTTTGTGTCCCATTGAGGAGATCTCCCATCACTTCCTGCCCCATATAGGAGGAAACCCTTCTAAAGTGAAGGCAATTCCAATTTTCGACAGTTGTCACCAAACAGGTGTCCCCAATAGATAAATGTCCTGGAGACAGTGGTCACCAGGACAAACATGGAGTGTTATTCTCCCCAGCTTGGATACAAACAGCAATAAAAAAACCCCAACAGAGTTCTAATCCTTAACCACTTTCAAAATTAGAAAAATATTTTTGCTAGAGATATACTTTACATTTTTAAAACACAGCATACAGTCATTCATAACACGGGATTCTAAAGAAAGCTTAGTAGAACATATTTGCTTTAGGACTGTCTCTTTCTAATTGACCGTCCATACACACTCAAAATAGGCCAGATGGTGTGGAGGGGTCATTTTTCTGATTCATACCAGACATCAACCCTACTGAACACCTCTGGGCCTTGGCCCTACTCGATGATGCCTATTGTGCGCCAGATCTTCTTGATTACATCAGTACTTGACCTGACAAATGGACACAAATCCCAGACCTCGACCCTACTGAACATCTCTGGGCCTTGACCCTACTCGACAATGTCTATTGTGAACCAGATCTTCTTGATATCATCAGTACTTGACCTGACAAATGGACACAAATCCCAGACCTTGACCCTACTGAGCTCAACCCTACTTGATACCTTTGGACCTCAACCCTACTGAACTCCTTTGGACCTCAACCCTACTGAACTCCTTTGGACCTCAACCCTACTGAACTCCTTTGGACCTCAACCCTACTGAACGCCTTTGGACCTCAACCCTACTGAACTCCTTTGGACCTCAACCCTACTGAACTCCTTTGGACCTCAACCCTACTGAACTCCTTTGGACCTCAACCCTACTGAACTCCTTTGGACCTCAACCCTACTGAATACCTTTGGACCTCAACCCTACTGAATACCTTTGGACCTCAACACTACTGAATACCTCTGGACCTCAACCCTACTGAATTCCTTTGGACCTCAACCCTACTGAACTACTTTGGATCTCAACCCTACTGAACGCCTTTGGACCTCAATCCTACTGAACACCCTTGGACCTCAACCCTACTGAACTCCTTTGGACCTCAACCCTACTGAACTCCTTTGGACTTCAACCCTACTGAAGTCCTTTGGACCTCAACCCTATTGAATACTTTTGGACCATAACCCTACTGAACTCCTTTGGACCTCAACCCTATTGAACACCTTTGGACCTCAACCCTACTGAACTCGTTTGGCTCTTAACCCTACTCAACTCCTTTGGATCTCAGCTCTACTGAACTCCTTTGGACCTTGACCCTACTGAACACCTTTGGGCTTTGACCCTACTGAACACCTTTGGGCCTTGATCCTACTCAACACTTTTGGACCTCAGTATTACTCAACACCTTTAAAATGCATTGCAATGCCAATTGTGAGCCAGATCTTCTTGACCAGCATCAGTACTTGACCTCACAAATGGACACAAATCCCCACAGACACCCTCCAAAATTTTGTGGAAAGCCTTCCAAGAGAACTAGAGGCTGTTATAGTCCCAAAAGGGGGCCAACATCATATGAATGGTCATGGTTTTGGAATAGGTGTGATGGTCAGGGGTCCACAGACTTTGGGCCATATAGTGTACAGTCTCTATTCATACTTATGTGTTGTGGTAATACACAATAAAGTGCACATTGCCCCAATACATGGGTGATAGCAACGCACTTGCTTCATGTGCTTTGCTTTGAGGTGCTGGTCATTGTCAGTGGGACTTGCATGCATTGTATAGTAGAGAACAACATACCACAGTTCCCCAAAATGAACATAGCGTGCATTTTGAAAAAGGGCCATGCAAGTTTTTGATTGATTGAGACTTTACACAACTTTTTTCAACTTACTGAACAGCTTTGGACCTCAATCCTACTGATCTCCTTTGGACCTCAACCCTATTGAATTCCTTTGGACCTCAACCCCTGCTGAGCTCCTTGACCTTGACCCTACTCAACACTTTTGGGCCTTGTCCCTACTCAACACTTTTGAACATCAGTCCTACTCAACACCTTTAAAATGCATTTCAATGCCAATTATGAGCCTGATCTTCTTCAGCATCAGTACTTGACCTCACAAATGGGCACAAATCCCCACAGACACCCTTCAAAATCTTGTGGAAAGCCTTCCTAGAGAGCTGGAGGCTGTTATAGCCCCAAAAGGAGGCCAAAAGTACAGTACCTATTCATACTTACTGTATGTGTTGTGGTAATACATGCTAAAATGCACCTTGCTCCAATACACCGGTGATGGCAATGCACCTGCTTCATGTGTCATGTGCTGTGCTTTGAGGTCATATGTAAGGTCATGGTTTTGGTTTTGGAACAAGTCCTCTCCACCCCCCACCTCACCCCCTCACTCTCTGCCCGCATCGCCCACCTCCTAAACGACATATCAGACTGGATGTCGCTCCATTTTCTCAAACTTAACCTATCCAAAACCGAGCTCCTGGTCTCCCCCCCACCCCATGCCCCCCCATCCTCTCCATCACTACTAACAACGCCACCATCTCTCCCACCCCACACGCCAAAGTCCTGGGTGTCACCCTGGACTCCCACCTCTCCTTCTTACCCCACATCCAACTGCTATCCAGATCTTGCAGGCTCCACCTCCGCAACATCTCCAAGATACGCACATTCCGTACCCCAGACACCACCAAACAACTCGCACACTCCCTCATCATCTCACGCCTGGACTATTGCAACTCCCTTCTCACTGGCCTACCTAAACGAATGCTATCCCCACTCCAGTCTATCCTGAACTCAGCGGCTAGACTCATCCACCTCACCAAGAGCTCCACATCTGCCACCCCTCTCTGCCAATCCCTTCATTGGCTCCCGATTGCCCAACGCATCAAGTTCGAGCTGCTAACCCTGACCTACAAGGCCATTCACAATGCCGCCCCGAACTACATAACCGACCTGATACCCAGATACTACCCTACCCGTGCCCTCCGTTCCTCACAGGACCTCCTGCTCTCTAGCTCCCTGGTCTCCTCCTCCCACGCCCGATTGCAGGACTTCTCCAGGACTTCCCCCATCCTCTGGAACTCCCTACCCCAATCCATCAGACTGTCACCTACCCTCCTCACCTTCAGGCGCACCCTGAAAACCCTCCTCTTCAGGGAAGCCTACCCCAACCTCACCTAACACCCGACCTCACCTAACAACTAACCTCCTCCACTCCACCCACCACTCCATCCTCCACTGCCATCTCCTCCTGTGCCACCTTCCCCTCCCTCCTAGATTGTAAGAGCAGGGCCCTCGAACCCCTCGTGTATTGTATTGTTACTGTCTTGTCTCATGTTATGTCCCCCTTGCTACTGTACAGCGCTGAGCATACCCTTTGGCGCTATATAAATACTGTATAATAATAATAATAAAAGTCCATACAGGTGTGAGGGTCAGGGTCTGCAGGCTTTGGGCAATATAGTGTGCAGTCTTCATTCATACTTATGTGTTGTGGTAATACACGCTAAAATGCAAATTGCCCCAATACACGTGTAATGGCAATGCACCTGCTTCATGCGCTGTGCTTTGAGGTGCTGGTCATTGTGAAGGGGATTTCCATGCATTGTATAGCAGAGAACTGCATACCACATTTCCCGAAAAACGAATATAGCATGCATTTTGAAAAAGGGTCATGCAAGTTTTTGATTGATTGAGACTTTACAAAACTTTTTTCAACTTGCTGAACAGTTTTGGACATCAACTCTACTGAACTCCTTTGGACCTCAAGCTCAACTGAACACCTTTGGGCCTCAAATCTGCTCGAGAGTGCTAACTGTGAGCCAGGTCTTCTTGACCAGCATCAGTACTAGACCTCAGAAATGGACACATATCCCTACAGACACCCTCCAAAATGTTGTGGAAAGCCTTCCCAGAGGACTGGAGGTTGTTATAGCTCCAAAAGGGGGCCAATGTCATCAGGGCCGCCATCAGGGGGGTACCACTGGTACTCCTGTAGGGGGCCTGGGCACACAGGGGGGCCCGGACAGCAGGAGAATCAGTGGGGCAGGGGAGGGCAATTACAGATTGATGCATTGGATATCTCTACCTCCAGCAGCCGAAAGCCGGTTTCTACCTTCTCCCCCAGATCGAGGGGTGCCCTATTGTTCCTGAGTGGCGTGCACAATATGAATATCATCCCCTACCCACATTTTGTGCTGCTGGGAGATGAGCAGCCCTTGTAGGAAGTAGGGAGCGGTAATCATGCTGTGTGTGTGTGTGTACAATCCAATATGATCTAACAGTGATCCTGTCTCATGTGCTGCATGGACAAGCGCTGTTCTGTCAGGAGGGAGAGCCCGGAGAGCACAGCTCACCTCCTCCTGTCTCTTTCCTCTTCACCATTTCTGGGAAGTGTAATAGGGATTTGTGTGTGTGTGGGGGGGGGGGTATTTTCTAGAAGGAGGAATGAAGGGATTGTGTGCTAGTAGGAGGGTTTGGGGGATTTAAGCCAGGAGAGGGGATTGGGGGGAATTTGATGAATTTGTGATTAAAGTAGGGAGGAAGAATTTGTGCTGGAAAGGTTAATTGGGAAGGGGTTGTGCATTTGTAGAGGGATTTGTGGAATATTAATGCTAGGAGGAGGGATTGGGGGGAATTTGTGCTGGGGGGGAGTTAGGGGAGATTTCTCGTGAGATGGTGGTTTGGGTGTGTGTGCTGGGAGGGGGGATTTGCTGTGAGATGGTGATTTGGGGAGATTTGTGCTGGGAGGGGGGATTGTGCTAGGTGGAGGGATTAGGGAGGATTTGTGCTGGGAAAGGGGTCTGGGGGGGAATTGTGCTGGGAAGGTGGATTTGGGTGGGATTTGCGCTAGGAGCAGGGATTGGGGGGATTTGTATTGGGAGAGGGGTTGGGTGGGATCTGTACTAGGAGGAGGGATTGGGGTGGGATTTGTGCTAGGAGGAGGGGTTGGGGTGGGATTTGTGTTGGGTGGGATTTGTACTAGGAGGAGGGATTGGGGTAAGATTTGTGCTAGGAGGAGGAATTGGGGTGGGATTTGTGCTAGGAGGAGGGGTTGGGGTGGGATTTGTGTTGGGTGGGATTTGTACTAGGAGGAGGGATTGGGGTAGGATTTGTGCTAGGAGGAGGAATTGGGGTGGGATTTGTGCTAGGAGGAGGGATTGGGGTGGGATTTGTGCTAGGAGGAGGGATTGGGGGGATTTGTGTTCGGAGAGGTGTTGGGTGGGATTTGTGCTAGGAGGAGGGATTGGGGTAGCATTTGTGCTAGGAGGAGGGATTTGGGTAGGATTTGTGCTAGGAGGAGGGACTGGGGTGGGATTTGTGCATGGAGGAGGAGTGTTAGGGGGGTTTATGCTAGGAGGGAGCATTTGGAGGGATTTGTGCTGGGAGGAGGGATTGGAGTGGAATTTGTGCTGGTAGGGGGGTTTGGGGGGATTTGTGCTGGAAGGGGGGTTTCGGGGGATTTGTACTGGGAGGGGGACTGGGTAGGATTTGTGCTAGGAGAGCTTTATTTATTAACACAGTACAGATATATATTTTTAATTTAGCAGGTATGTTGTATGCTATGTTATGTTTGTGCCTGTTAATGATATTTGTGTATTTTAAGTGATAATACAGTTTTCATATTTTTGCGGGGGGGGGGAGGCCTGTCATCAGGTAGGTTGTGTGGGGCCCCTGGGATTTCTAGTGGCAGCCCAGAATGTCATATGAATGGTCATGGTTTTGGAATACGTTCATATAGGTGTGATGGTCAGGGGTCCACAGACTTTGGGTCATATAGCATTCAGTCTCAATGCATGTTAGAAGTGGCGGAGCAGATTATGGCAATGGAGGGGGGAGCACATTTGGGAAGGGATGGAGTCTATCAGGACTCTTTTTGTAATGCCAAGTACCATTTCTACGCCACTCCTATTGTTCATGAACCTCTTCAGAGCCTTGTTGGAGCTATGGGACATGAACCCTTCTATTCCACTAGAGAAGCTAAACCATCCTTTATCACTTGATCCCATAACTAGAACTCATATGAATTCTCAGATTCACTAAGCATGAAAAAACATATGAATGGATCCAGGTAATAATAATAATACATGAATAATGTGTGATTAAAATGGAAACATTAGAATGTAAGCTCCCCTGGTGCAGAGACTAATGAAACTAAGTCAGGGTTCTCTGTACAGCACTGCAGAACCTGTCAGAGCCATAGATATCAAAAGAAGCTATAGCAGAACATCACACTTACCTACAAACACCACTTGGAGTAGTAGCGTCCCCAGGAGGATGCATAGGATCACTTCTGTCAGTCTCATGTCTGTGGTCTGGAAGGAATATCTCCACTCTGCGGATGGATTTTATATCCCAATCTTAAAAAAAAAAAAAAAAAAAAAAAAAGGAGGTCAGCACCCCAAACTTCCAGTTCAATCGTCATATTTCACAATAGACGATTACATTTTTTTGCCATCAGCCAGGCTTGCAGGAGTCTACTTCCATTTATTTTATTGTATAATTACCTGGAAAGCTGTATTAAAGCCTCTTGTTCCAACCACTCCTCTGCTATGTATAGAGTATGAGCTGTTGGGAGGGCTGGGACCGTGTATCAACCTCTAAGTCTCATGATTAACCCTCTGCATGCTGCTGGTCTTCCATATACTCCTCTAGGAAATGTTTGCAGGTTTCTTGTATGGCGTATATACATCAAAGTGATCCATCTCTATTCATGTCCATGGAAGTGTTTGGCCTTTTGCTGGTATAGGAGGTATTAGAAAGAATGTGAGCCCGGAATGCCTCATACAAAAGTCTACAAGAAACTCATAACGGGGATCATAGTGCACAGACGGTTAATACAGAATATTGACAGTGAACTCGTGGACGCCCTGCAGATTGAACAGACATCACCTGATATTATCACATGGGGTTTCTGAATACGATACCTGATAATATCTTCAGCTTTGTCAGCTTAATACTAATCATTCGATCATGGTCATCTAGAGAAAAAAAATCTCAGTTGTCACCAGAACAAGAAGGAAATCTCCCAAAAGGGACATCTGTCCCTGTGACAATTGTAAAAGTTTGGGAGATATCCTCTCTCTGGTTCCATATTTAGGGTGTATCTGGTCTATAAACTAGAGGATGTACACTTGGATAAATGGTTTGTTTTTTTGTGGTCTGTATACCAGATGTTCTGGATGGACAGTTGGATTAATGGCTCATAAGGTTGGACAAATGGGTCTATATTTAAGACTGAGATTGATGCAGAAGCTTATACATCCAAGATCTCCACCCAGACTTGATATTTGCAATAGTGCAGCGATGAATTTAAAGATCTGTACAATAGGAAGACAAAACAATCTGCCAAGAAATGAATGGCCTAATATTGAAGGGTAAACGGTGTCGGTCAAGGACTCGGAGGTCTTCCTACACCTTAAATCATATGTTAAGCCAAGATTTTTTTTCAGTTTTAGGTCGAGTAAGAAACACTTAAGATCCCTGTCAGGTTTTCTTTTGCTGTCTATGTACCCTTGCTTAGATTTCTCTTTACATTCTGTACCAGAGATACAAGAAGTAAGAGAAGATCCCTTCAAAGTGAGGAGAAATCACCTCTTAGACAGTTGCTACTGGTTTTTACCATCAAAGAATTTTCCCTTTTCGTGACAACTCAAACATGTTGTATTTCCCTTCACCTCCTATACCATAGTCCAATGGTGGCTAATGGGGATGTAGACAGCAAAAAAACCCCAAACAGGTTCTAACCCTCCCATACTTCCTACAAAATTAAAATAAGAAGCTTTGACTTTGTATACACTGTGAGGAAAAGGGACATCCTTTTGAGGACACTGAGGTGCACATTTTGGAAAAATGGTTTGAGGAGATGTGAAATAGGCCATCTACATCAACAATTACTAAACAGGGGTGGAGGCCTTTGAAAACATTGTCATCTTTATATAATGTCATTTTAACATCTCTGCCTTGGTGATTTGACAAAAATATAGACCTTTAGCTTTATAACTCAAAGGGTTACCATCAGTTCCAAACTTCATGGCATCATGGGATTGGATTATATAATTAGAACAGGGCAAGTTTCTCAACATTTCACACCTCCTTTTTTGGTCTTTTACAAAAAACATCTGCCTTGATTGGTGGTGATGGTAATATCTGCCTTGATTGGTGATGGTAACATCTGCCTTGATTGGTGGTGGTGGTAACCTCTGATTGGTGGCATTGGTAACATCTGCCTTGATTGCTGGTGGTGATAACATCTGCCTTGATTGCTGGTGGTGATAACATCTGCCTTGATTGGAAGTGATGGTAACATCTGACTTGATTGGTGGTGGTGATAACATCTGCCTTGATTGGTGGTGGTGTAACATCTGCCTTGATTGGTGGTGGTGTTAACATCTGCCTTGATTGGTGGTGGTGATAACATCTGCCTTGACTGGTCATGGTGGTAACATCTGCCTTGATTGGTGGTGGTGATAACATCTGCCTTGATTGGTGGTGTTAACATCTGCCTTGATTGGTGGTGGTGATAACATCTGCCTTGATTGGTTGTGGTGGTAACATCTGCCTTGATTGGTTGTGGTGGTAACATCTGCCTTGATTGGTGGTGGTGGTAACATCTGCCTTGATTGGTCGTGGTGGTAACATCTGCCTTGATTGGTTATGGCAACATCTGCCTTGATAGGTGGTGGTGTTAACATCTGCCTTGATTGGTGTTGTTGTTAACATCTGCCTTGATTGGTGGTGGTGGTGGTAACATCTGCCTTGATTGGTGATGGTAACATCTGCCTTGATTGGTCGTGGTGGTAACATCTGCCTTGATTGGTGATGGTAACATCTGCCTTGATTGGTCGTGGTGGTAATATCTGCCTTGATTGGTGATGGTAACATCTGCCTTGATAGGTGGTGGTGTTAACATCTGCCTTAATTGGTGGTGATGTTAACATCTGCCTTGATTGGTGGTGGTGGTGGTGGTAACATCTGCCTTGATTGTTGGTGGTGATAACATCTGCCTTGATTGGTGGTGTTAACATCTGCCTTGGTTGTTGTTGGTGGTAACATCTGCCTTGATTGGTGGTGGTGATAACATCTGCCTTGATTGGTGGTAGTGGTGGTGGTAACATCTTCCTTGATTGATGGTGGTGTTAACATCTGCCTTGTTTGGTGGTGGTGGTAACATCTTCCTTGATTGGTGGCGGTGATTCAATGTGCCTTGATTGGTGGTGGTGGTAACATTTGCCTTGATTGGTGATGGTAACATCTGCCTTGGTTGGTGGTGGTAACATCTGCCTTGATTGGTGGTGGTGGTGGTGGTAACATCTGCCTTGATTGGTGGTAACATCTGCCTTGATTGGTGGCAGTGGTAACATCTGCCTTGATTGGTGATGGTAACATCTGCTTTGATTGGTGGCAGAGGTAACATCTGCCTTGATTGGTGATGGTAACATCTGCCTTGATTGGTGATGGTAACATCTGCCTTGATTGGTGGTGGTAGTGATTGGATGAAGGTGATTGAATTACCTGTATGGCTTTAGATACTGAGGTAGGTTCCTGACACTCATTACAGCTGAGGAAGCAACGTAAGTGAGCTGTGAAATGTCTCCACTATTACAGAACAAGACCAGTTAAATGTGACTAACTACTATTAGCTACAGTATACTGTGATCTGGATTAATGAGAACCTTCACAGATGTATAGATATGAAACCACACATATCATCATGGAGCCAATTGGGAATGATAATTTATTCATCATTGACAGGGCAATGTCCCTGTAATGGACAAAGAATTAACATCGCTCTCTTCAACTGGAACATCTTGTGACTTGTCCCACCCTTCTGTGACTTCACTCTGGATGAGGAGAAAATGAAGACAGACATGAAGAATATAATCCCAACACATTACCAGTCAATATGTCAAATATAAGCGTTATTACATGAAATAAGGACACATTGTATTTCAGTTTTGAGTGGACACTACTGAGTTGAAGGATCCCTCAGCTTCTTATATAAGAGTTTCCTCCCAAAGCTGTTAGACTTCCCCTTTGTAGCTTGTAGACTTAGAAAAGAAAGTAGCAACATCAAGTCAATGAGTTTCGGGTTGAAAAGAGCCCTTCTCCAGGGCTGTTTGTGCATGCTATTAGATAGAAATGGTTCCTAAACTGGATATATTCATTGCAAGATTTCCGAAAGCAGGCTGACAGAGTGCCGGATATAGCTGCAGAGGCAGCAATCTTTCACATCTAGTAGCATGGAGTAACAGCCCTGAAGAAGGGAAGTAATTTCCCCCAAAACACATTGGCTTTATGTACATATCGCTACTTTCAATAAACACCATTTAAACTTACCTAAAACTCTCATTTCTTTGGAAATCAGGTGCTCTTTCCTTCTTTTCTAAGTCTACATGTGGAAACAACCATAAGGCCTTATCAAAAAGGTAGCAGTCCAAGCTCCAAGAGGGTTCACTGCCACCAATGGGCACAATCTACAGGTTGGAAGGGATTTCTTCCAACCTGCCCACACAATTACCCAGCAATGACTACTGACTGATCCAATGGAAACACTGTGTTATAGCATTGGGTGGACACCACTGGGTTGAATGAACATTTAGCTTCTTATGTCAGAGTTTCCTCCCACAGTTGTGAGTCTTCCCGACTGTAGCTTGTGTCTTCTCCTTCAAATCCCCTCCACCAATAGAAAGATTCCTTTAAAGTAGTTTGTCTTTGTCCCTCCCACAAAACCATAGCAAGGATGTCACCCACTCACAGCTGAACTCCTACAAACCTATCTTTATTCAACATTATAGAAAATCCATTAGTGGGTGAGACCATGATATGTGTTTGTACTGGATACTGGAATTGGGTGGAACTTGGACAAGTAGGGGAAACTCAACACTGCCCTCCCCAAAACGTTACAAGGGTGTCATGAGTGCTCATTTTAGAGTACTAACAGCATTGATCACTCCCCTTCCACAATCCTCTTCTAATGCCTCTAGTAACTGGGTTTAGTGCCTGCCCCTTGCAGAGGAACTGTCTAGGCAATGGTGGTCTATATGGTAAATACATCAATGGTCACACTTCCCTCTTCACTGCCACTCTGGATGAAGAGTACTTATGGACCACATAGTCTTGCCTGGTCTTGTCCTGCCATCAACTGGTCAAAAAGGCTGTTCATCACATTATGTGATTAAAATGGTGTCTTTGGAGGCAGGAGGAGGAAGGGTCAAGCTTGACTCTTACAGGAAAAGTCAAAGTTTGCATATACCTTTGGTTGCCTCTATCTCCAGATCATATAAATGTATAATAGTCATGACTGTATGCTGTGGTAAGGATATTAGAGTGTAAGCTCCTCTGGTGCAGAGACTGATCAGACTGGCACAGTGTTCTCTGTACAGCATTACGGTATATATCAGAGCCATATTTATCTATAATAATAGTGTGTGTGTGCAGGGGCGGACTGACAACTCATGGGGCCCCCGGGCAATAGGGGATCATGGGGCCCCTGTGTCCTTGCCCTGTGTCCTTGCCCAAACTCAAAAAAGCCTATGAGAAAGGTACCAGGGGCATCTCATGGGGCCCCCTACTGACCCTGGGCCCTTGGGCAGTGCCCGAGTTTCCAAATGGTCAGTCCGCCCCGTGTGTGTGTGACAGTGGGGGGATATTAGAACAATGATTTCATGATAAATCTTTATTAATCTTTAGGTCGGGGTTGTGTGGAGCTTAGACATAAAGGAAAGGCTGAGTAGACCCAGTTTGATGTCATGGCTGTTTCTGTGGTCAATGCATTTCCTAAATTCGTCTTGTGTCCTTCATGGTTTTACACATTAACCATCACACAGCTCAATACACAAAGAATACAATATTACCCCCCCAAAGATCGGAAAGACTCTATATTCGGGTGGGGTGGTAGTACCTGGCGATGATGAGTCTACACACATCTTCGTGCAAAATTCACAGCACTTCTCCTCTCGGGGGCAGTCTTCATCCTCCTGACAGTTATGTTCCGTTTGATAATTGTGGCAGAAATTGCGAAACACTGGGCAGTTTCCAGGTTTGTCTATGGAAAGAGGACAGAGGGGACAGTTGGTGATGCTCTACACATCATACATGAACGGTGAATCTCCATCTACTGGTTCTGGTACCTCTGAGTTGAGGTTTCACAAGATAGGTGGACCACATTTGTACACATTGTACATTGAAAAACCTCACTGCTAGGCAAGACAATGACACTCTCAACTGTACCCTGCACAGAGATTTCCACATCACATGACAATGAACTAAGTGCCGGCATGTGTATAATAATACTGGGGACATTAGAGTGTAAGCTCCTCTGGTACAAAGACTGATATGCCTGGCTCAGGAGAACACTCCTCTAGTCTCAATCACTCCTCTAGTCCCAACCACTCCTCTAGTCCCAATCACTCCTCTAGTCCCAATCACTCCTCTAGTCCCAGGCATTCCTCTAGCCCCAGGCACTCCTCCAGTCCCAGGCACCCCTTCAGTCCCAATCACTCCTCTAGTCCTAGGCATTCCTCTAGTCACAGGCACTCCTCTAGTCAAGGCACTCCTCTAGTCAGTGTACTCCTCTAGTCCCAGGCACTCCTCTAGTCACAATTACTCCTCTAGTCCCAATCACTCCTCTAGTCCCAGGCACTCATCCAGTCCCAATTACTCCTCTAGTCCCAATCACTCCTCTAGTCCCAATCACTTCTCTAGTCCAAATCACTTCTCTAGTCCCAGGCACTTCTCTAGTCCAGGCACTCCTCCAGTCCCAATCACTCCTCAAGTCCCAATCACTCCTCTAGTCCCAGGTATTCCTCTAGTCCCAGGCACTCCTCTAGTCCCAGGCTCTCCTCTAGTCCCAGGCACTCCTCCAGTCCCAGGCACTCCTCCAGTCCCAATCACTCCTCTAGTCCCAATCACTCCTCTAGTCCCAGGTATTCCTCTAGTCCCAGGCACTCCTCTAGTCCCAGGCACTGCTCCAGTCCCAGGCACTCCTCCAGTCCCAATCACTCCTCTAGTCCCAGGTATTCCTCTAGTCCCAGGCACTCCTCTAGTCCCAGGCTCTCCTCTAGTCCCAGGCACTCCTCCAGGCCCAATCACTCCTCTAGTCCCAGGCACTCCTCTAGTCCCAGACACTCCTCCAGTCCCAATCACCCCTCTAGTCCCAGGCATTCCTCTAGTCCCAGTCACTCATCTGGTCCAGGCACTCCTCTAGTCCCAGGCGCTTCACTAGTCAAGGCACTCCTCTAGTCCTAGGCACTCCCAGGACTCAATCTAGCCTGTCTGATGTGTGGGTGCAAGAAAAAAGTCAGGGGGCAGAGGATGGGAGATAAGCAGTTTACAGGACAGGGGCAGGGCAGAAGACAGGGGTCACTGCTGGCAGGGCAGAAGACAGGGGTCACTGCTGGCAGGGCAGAGGACAGGGATATAGCTCTTTCTCCCATACCTGCACTGCACACAGCCTGGGCACAGGCAGAGCTCTTCCTCCCCACACAATGCATAACTGAGATCAGTATAGTGTCAGGCTAGGGCGGTAAAGTGTAAGATTAGGGCAGTATAGTGGCAGGTTAGGGCATTATAGTGGCAGGTTAGGGTTGGCTTTTGTGGGGAACAACTAAAATCTGCCCACCCCTGCACCCCCCTAGATGAAGCCATGGGCACTCCTTTACTGCCATGCATTACTTGCTGGAGGGGTGGGAATGTTATGTATAATAACAGTGTGTCACTATAGTGGGGACATTAGAGTGTAAGCTCCTCTGGTACAGAGACTGATGTGACTGGCTCAGTGTTCTCTGTACAGCACTGCAGTATATGTCAAAGTTATAGATATCAGTAAAAGCCATAGCAGAGCATTACTTACCTGCAATCACAACTCGGAGCAATAGCACCCCCAGGAGGATGGATAGGGTCACTGCTGTCAGTCTCATGCCTGTGGTTTGGAATGAATACCTCTGCTCTGTGGATGGGGAAATAAGAGCAGTCAGTGCTTCAAACTTCCAATCATAACTTAGGCTAGGTTCACATCTATGCAGGTTGCGGTTGATGTGTTTTTCCAGCACATTTTGCAGCACGTTTTCGAACATCCATCTTTGATGTGTTCTGGATGCTATTTTGAATGCGTTTTGCGGGTTGTTTTAACTAATCGGAATGTATGACAGTTCTGTTCATGTAGTGTGACTTTGATGCAACTTTGATGTGACTTTACACTCTCTGGCACTCAAGTAGCATCAAAGTATTGAAGGAACCAAGGGTTAAGTGTTAAGATTAAGGGCTAGGGTTATGGTTAAATGTTAGGGTAAAGGTTAGGGTTAAGAACTAGGGTTAGAGTTAAATGTTAAGATTAAGGGCAAGGTTAGGGTTAAATGTTAGCGTTAGGGTTAAATTTTGGGGTTAAGGGCTAGGGTTAGGGTTAAATATTAAGGTTAGGGTTAAGGTTAGGGTTAAATGTTAAGATTAAGGGCTAGGGTTAGGGTTAAGGGCAAGGTTTAGGGTTAAATGTTAGGGTTAAGGACTAGGGTTAGGGTTAAATGTTAAGATTAAGGGCTAGGGTTAGATGCTAGAGATAATGGCTAGAATTAGGGTTAAGGGCAAGGTTTAGAGTTAAATGTTAGGGTTAAGGGCTAGGGTTAGGGTTAAATGTAAAGGTTAAGACTAGGGTTAAGGGTTAGGGTTAAATGTTAAGATTAAGTGCTAGGGTTAGGGTTAAGGGCTAGGGTTAGGGTTAAGGGCAAGGTTCAGGGTTAAATGTTAGGGTTAAAGGATAGGGTTAAGGACTAGGGTTAGGGTTAAATGTTAAGATTAAGGGCTAGGGTTAGGGTTAAGGGCTAGGGTTAGATGCTAGAGTGAGGGGTAGGGTTAGGGTTAAATGTTTAGATTAAGGGCTAGGGTTAATTGTTAGGGTTAAATGTTAGGGTTAAGGGCTAGGGTTAGGGTTAGATGCTAGAGTTAAGGACTAGGGTTAGGGTTAAATGTTTAGATTAAGGGCTAGGGTTAGATGTTAGAGTTAAGGGCTAGGGTTAGGGTTAAGGGCAAGGGTTAGGGTTAAATGTAAGGGTTAAGGTTAGGGTTAAGGACTAGGGTTAGGGTTAAATGTAAGGGTTAAGGTTAGGGTTAAGGACTAGGGTTAGGGTTAAATGTAAGGGTTAAGGTTAGGGTTAAGGACTAGGGTTAGGGTTAAATGTTAAGATTAAGGGCTAGGGTTAATTGTTAGGGTTAAGGTTAGGATTAAGGGCAAGGGTTAAGGGCTAGGGATAGATGCTAGAGTTAAGGGCTTGGGTTAAGGTTAAGGGCAAGGGTTAGGGATAAATGTAAGGGTTAAGGTTAGGGTTAAGGGCTAGGGTTAGGGTTAAGGGCTAGGGATAGATGCTAGAGTTAAGGGCTTGGGTTAAGGTTAAGGGCAAGGGTTAGGGTTAAATGTAAGGGTTAAGGTTAGGGTTAAGGACTAGGGTTAGGGTTAAATGTTAAGGTTAAGGGCTAGCATTAGGGTTAAGGGCTAGTGTTAGGGTTAATTGTTAGGGTTAAGGTTAGGGTTATGTGCTAGGGTTAGGTTTAAATGTTAAGATTAAGGACTACAGTTAGGATTAAGGGCTAGGGTTAAATGTAAGGGTTAAGGTTAGGGTTAGGTGCTAGGGTTAGGGTTAGGGTTAAGGGCAAGGGTTAGGGTTAAATGTTAGCATCAGGGATAAGGGTAACCCTTTACCTTAATATTTAACCCTAAGCCTAGCCCTTAACCCTAACCCTAGCATTAGCCCTAGCCCTAGTCCTTAACCCTTTGAGGACCATAAGATTACGGAACGCCAAAAGAATCAATTTTTTGTTTTTAAAGTTTGTACACTTCAGTTGTTGTAACTAAGCCATTTCATGAAATAATTGGCAAAAAGCTAGACCCATTTGTTGTTTGTTGATAGGAACTAATATTTTGACTCAAACCAAAAAAAAAGAAAGATTTTTAAGTTCTTAATCAGATGATACAGGCAATTAAAAACATGGGACAAATAGTCCCTTGGTCCTCAAAGGGTTAACACTAACCCTAACATTTCACGCTAACCCTAGCTCTTAACCCTAACATCAAACCCTAACCCTAGCCCCTCACCCATGTGTGTAAAGTCACATCGAAGTTGCACTACATGAACAGAACTGTCATACTTTCTTATAAGCAAAAAAACCCCCACAACATTCATCAAAAACTCAACACTTGCGTTTTTGGTGACGATCCACTGAAGTCTATTACATGCAAAATGCAATCTGCTGCAGGAAAAAAAAGTCCCTGATCCCTTCCAAAAAATGCACTGGCTCAAAACGCACAGATGGGAACTAGATCCATTGGAAACCATGTAAAGTGTGAACCAAGGGTTAAAGCTTATCTCCATGTTTTAGTGAAGTTCAGATAGTTAGTTTAGACCAAGATGGGCCAAGCTATGAGCAATAATAGTTCATAATCAAAAAAACAATGTATTTCATCAGACCAGCCTTCTATAGTCTACCTCCAGTTATTTTCTTGTGTAGTTAGCTGGAAAGCTGTATTGAAGACTCCAGTCCCAGGAGCTCCTCTAGTCCCAGACACTCCTCTAGTCTCAGGCACTCCTCTAGTCCTAGGCATACCTCTAGTCCCAGGCACGCCTCTAGTCTTAGGCACTCCTCCAGTTCCAGGCATTCCTCTAGTCCCAGGCACTCCTCTAGTTTCAGGCACTCCTCTAGTCCTAGGCATATATCTAGTTCAGGCACTCTTCTAGACCCAGGCATCCCTCTAGTCCTAGGCATATCTCTAGTCCAGGCACTCCTCTAGTCCCAGGCATCCCTCTAGTCCAGGCACACCTCTAGTCTTAGGCACTCCTCCAGTTCCAGGCATTCCTCTAGTCCCAGGCACTCCTCTAGTCTCAGGTACTTCTCTAGTCCAGGCACTCCTCTAATCCTAGGCACTCCTCCAGTTCCAGGCACTCTTCTAGCCCCAGGCACTCTTCTAGCCCCAGGCACTCCTCTAGTCCCAGGCACTCCTCTAGTCCCAGGCTCTCCTCTAGTTCAGGCATTCCTCTAGTCTAGGCACTCCTCCAGTCCCAGGCACTCTTCCAGTCCCATGCACTCCTCTAGTCCCAGGCATTCCTCTAATTCAGGCATTCCTCTAGTCTAGGCACTCTTCCAGTCCCAGGCACTCCTCTAGTCCCATGCACTCCTCTAGTCCCAGGCATTCCTCTAGTCCCAGGCACTCCTCCAGTCCCAGGCACTCCTCTAGTCCTAGGCAGTCCTCCAGGCCTAGGCATTCCTCTAGTCCAGGCACTCCCCTAGTCTCAGGCACTCTTCTAGTCCTAGGCATTTCTCTAGTCAAAGGCACTTCTCTAGTCCATGCACTCCTCTAATCCTAGGCACTCTTCCAGTCCCAGGCACTCCTCTAGCCCCAGGCCCACCTCTAGTCCCAGGCACTCCTCTAGTTCAGGCATTCCTCTAGTCTAGGCACCCCTCCAGCCCCAGGCACTCTTCCAGTCCCATACACGCCTCTAGTCCCAGGCATTCCTCTAGTCCCGGGCACTCCTCCAGTCCCAAGCACTCCTCCAGTCCCAGGCACTCTTCCAGTCCAAGACACTCTTCCAGTCCCAGGCACTCCTCTAGTCCCAGGCATTCGTCTAGTCTCGGGTACTCCTCTAGTCCCAGGCACTCCCAGGACTCGATCTAGCCTGTTTGATGTGGGGATGCAGTACAAAATGTCAGGGGGCAGAGGATCGGAGATAAACAGGGCAGAGGACAGGGGTCAATGCTAGCAGGGCAGAAGACAGGGGTCACTGCTGGCAGGGCAGAGGACAGGGGCACATCTCTTTCTCCCATCCCTGCACTGCACACAGCCTGGGCACAGGCAGCAGAGCTCTTTCTCCCCACACAATACATAACTGAGATCCGTATAGTGTCAGTCAAGGACAGTATAGTGTCAGGCTAGGGCAGTAAAGTATCAGATTAGGGTGGTATAGTGTCAGATTAGGGCAGTATAGTCGTAGGTTAGGGCAGCATAGTGACAGGTTAAGGTTGGCTTTGGAGGGAACAACTAAAATCTGGGGGGGCATGCCCACCCCTGCACCCCCCCTTGATCTGGCCGTGAGCACTTCTTTATCCCCAGGCATTACTTGCTGGAGGGGTGGAACTGCATGTCAATCCCTACAACTCGTGATTAATCCTCTGTGTGCTGATGGTCTTCCATATACTGTACACCTCTGCGATGTTCAGAGGGTTAATGGAGAATATTGGAGGTGAATGCGTAAACATCCTGCAGACTGAACAGACATCACCTGATATCACATGGAGTTTCAGCCTATTATACATGATAATATATTCAGCTTTGTCATTGTAACATTAAATATTCGAATATTGTCATCTAGAGATAAAGTCATGGGAAAGCCAAGAATTTTGAGCTGCACCTGAAAAAGAAGTGAGAAAATCTTCCAATGGGGATGCTTATCCCTATGACTTGAGTCAAACTTTTGGAGATATCTTCTCCATGGTTCTATATTTAGGATGTATCTGGTCTATAAACCATTGGCTCTGGATGGACAGTTGGATAAATGGTTCTATATTTAGGAAGTATCTGGTCTATAAACCAGAGGCTCTGGATGGACAGGTGGATAAATGGCTCTATATGTAGGATATATCCGGTCTATAAACCAGAGGCTCTGGATGGACAGTTGGATAAATGGATCTATATTTAGGATGTTTCCCATCTATAAACCAGAAGCTCTGGATGGACAGTTGGATAAATGGTTCTATATTTAGGATGTATCTGGTCTATAAACCAGAGGCTCTGGATGGACAGTTGGATAAATGGCTCTATATTTAGGATGTATCCGGTCTATAAACCAGAGGCTGTGGATGGACAGTTTGATAATTGGCTCTATATTTAGGATGTATCCGGTCTATAAACCAGAGGCTCTGGATGGACAGTTGGATAAATGGTTCTAAATTTAGGATATATCTGTTTTATAAACAAGAGGCTCTGGATGGACAGTTGGATAAATGGTACTATATTTAGGAAGTATCCAGTCTATAAACCATAAGCTCTGGATGGACAGTTGGATAAATGGCTCTATATTTAGGATGTATTCGGTCTATAAACAAGAGGCTCTGGATGGACAGTTGGATAAATGGCTCTATATTTAGGATGTATCCGGTCTATAAACCAGAGGCTCTGGGTGTACAGTTGGATAAATGGCTCTATATTTAGGATGTATTCGGTCTATAAACAAGAGGCTCTGGATGGACAGTTGGATAAATGGCTCTATATTTAGGATGTATCCAGTCTATAAACCAGAGGCTCTGGGTGTACAGTTGGATAAATGGTTCTATATTTAGGATGTATCCGGTCTATAAACCAGAGGCTATGGATGGACAGTTGGATAAATGGCTCTATATTTAGGATGTATCCGGTCTATAAACAAGAGGCTCTGGATGTACAGTTGGATAAATGGTTCTATATTTAGGCTGTATCCGGTCTATAAACCAGAGGCTATGGATGCACAGGTGGAAAAATGGATTTATATTTAGGATGTGTCCAGTATATAAATCAGAGGCTCTGGGTGTACAGTTGGATAAATGGTTCTATATTTAGGATATATCCGGTCTATAAACCAGAGGCTCCGGATGGACAGTTAGATAAATGGCTTTTTATTTGGGATATATCTGGTCTACAAACCAGAGGCTCTGCATGGACAGTTGGATAAATGTTTGTATATTTAGGATGTTTCCCATCTATAAACAAGAGGCTCTGGATGGAAAGTTGGATAAATGGCTCTATATTTAGGAAGTATTCGGTCTATAAACCAGAGGCTCTGGATGGACAGGTGAATAAATGGCTTTATATTTAGGATGTTTCCGGTCTATAAACCAGAGGCTCTGGATGGACAGTTGGATAAATGGTTCTATATTTAGGATGTATCCGGTCTATAAACCAGAGGCTCAGGATGGACAGTTGGATAAATGGTTCTATATTTAGGATGTATACTGTCTATAAACCAGAGTCTTTGGATGGACAGTTAGATAAATGGCTCTATATTTAGGATGTATCCGGTCTATAAACCAGAGGCTCTGGATGGACAGTTGGATAAATGGTTCTATATTTAGGATGTATCCGGTCTATAAACCAGAGGCTCTGGATGGACAGGTGGATAAATGGCTCTATATTTAGGATATATCTGGTCTATAAACCAGAGGCTCTTTCTGTACAGTTGGATAAATGGCTCTATATTTAGGATGTATCTGGTCTATAAACCAGAGGCTCTGTATGGACAGTTGGATAAATGGCTCTATATTTAGGATGTATCTGGTCTATAAACCAAAAGGCTCTGGATGTACAGTTGGATAAATGGTTCTATATTTAGGCTGTATCCGGTCTATAAACCAGAGGCTATGGATGCACAGGTGTAAAAATGGCTTTATATTTAGGATGTGTCCAGTATATAAATCAGAGGCTCTGGGTGTACAGTTGGATAAATGGCTCTATATTTAGAATATATCCGGTCTATAAACCAGAGGCTCTGGATGGACAGTTGGATAAATGGCTCTATATTTAGGATATATCCGGTCTATAAACCAGAGGCTCTGGATGTACAGGTGGATAAATGACTCTATATGTAGGATGCATCCGGTCTATAAACCAGAGGCTCCGGATGGACAGTTAGATAAATGGCTTTTTATTTGGGATATATCTGGTCTACAAACCAGAGGCTCTGGATGGACAGTTGGATAAATGTTTGTATATTTAGGATGTTTCCCATCTATAAACAAGAGGCTCTGGATGGACAGTTGGATAATGGCTTTATATTTAGGATGTATACGGTCTATAAACCAGAGGCTCTGGATGGACAGGTGGATAAATGGTTCTATATTTAGGATATATCCGGTCTATAAACCAGAGGCTCTGGATGGACAGTTGGATAAATGGCTCTATATTTAGGATGTATCCAGTCTATAAACCAGAGGCTCTGGATGTACAGGTGGATAAATGGCTCTATATGTAGGATGCATCCGGTCTATAAACCAGAGGCTCTGGATGGACAGTTAGATAAATGGCTTTTTATTTAGGATATATCTGGTCTATAAACCAGAGGACAGTTGTATAAATGCTTGTATATTTAGGATGTTTCCCATCTATAAACAAGAGGCTCTGGATGGACAGTTGGATAAATGGCTCTATATGTAGGATGTATCCGGTCTACTAACTAGAGGCTCTGGATGGACAGGTGGATAAATGGTTCTATATTTAGGATGTATCCGGTCTATAAACCAGAGGCTCTGGATGGACAGTTGGATAAATGGCTCTATATTTAGGATGTATCCGGTCTATAAACAAGAGGCTCTGGATGGACAGTTGGATAAATGGCTCTATATTTAGGAAGTATCCGGTCTATAAACCAGAGGCTTTGGATGAACAGGTGGTTAAATCAAAATAGAAAAAAACAACAGTGAGCGCTAATCCTGAAAGCGGCTAGGCACTCTAAGCAACCAATATATACTTAAGTGAAATAACATAAAATAAGTGCAGCGCTAAAAGTAATAAAACAGATATAAGTCCACTAAAAGTCTTGGTCATATGGACGTGTCCAGCGACAAATGAGGATTCAGAATTGGTGATCCGTGTGGAAACGGCTGAAAAACGCACTCACCAGAAGTAAGACATATAAACGCAGTGTGCATCTAGTGCTCATGGATCCTCAATCCAGAGGGGTAAAGCTGGTCCGGTTGAAGGAATGGTGGGTCCCTCCTCTGTGGATGCAGCAACAGATCCTCCTGCTCCCGATTAGGTGTAGGATTCCAAGATCAAGATTCTGCAAGCAAAAGCTCCACAAGGGAGTTGTAGGGAAGGACACCCATAGTGTAGTAAGGTTATAAAAAGCAGCTTTATTAAAATAATATCCAATTCAAAGTAGGCAGGTATCATACAGATGTGTCAGCAAGACAAACTAACCCTGACACTCTGAATAATGGCCGCCGGGCCTCCACGTGGCTCCGGCGGCGTAGCGTCTCGACGTCCAGGCTCCTCCTTACGCGTTACGTGCGCACGCACATCTTCAGAGGTATGGAACCATTGGCGTGATGACGCGAATAGGCGCATATAAATAGGCATAATGACGCATGCGCGGTTACGTATGCGCCAGTGTGCAATAACCAAGGCGCATGTGCGTGGCTCCGTCTTCCATTTTAATGGAGCTCGGAGACACAGGATGGAAGGGCAAGGATGCCCTATGCTTGACAGATGAATGTCAATGAAGACAAGTTCAACAACGGTGTGTAATACACCCATATTGAAGACAATCTGATTCAGATCTATATAAAAATATCAAATAGGCGCGATAGCGCCAATGTGTTGAACTTATTTCCAGTTAGATAGTATAATTTCAGTAAATGTATATACATGCGTCATTATATCTTTGCAAATTAAAATTTATCAATATTCAAAACGACATCATATATATAAAAGTTTGTGCCAGGAAGAAGTTCTCAGAGGGTGAAACTAAAATCAAATAAAAAGACTGCAGAACTGAGTCTGCACCAACCTCGAAACCAATGACACATGTGGGAATCATTAAAAGATCAATAAAAAATATTTAGATAGAAACGCATGTGTGAAGGTCAAACCATGCGTCTATAACATGGAAAAAAGGGGGGAGAATAATAGTTAAATTCACATCACCCATTAGCAATAAAGCAGTTAAGGTCTAAGTCTATATTGAGCCCCGCTGGATGGGAAGTACCCAATTCAAAAATGTGTTTAGTCTCCAGCTGGGAAACTGCTCTCGCTTTATGTGTACCCCTCCAATGAGGGGTGACTAAGTCGATCCCCACAAACTTGAGTGATGTGGGATCCCTATGGTGAAAACGTCTGTAATGTAGGGATAATGAATGGTCTTTATATCCTTTTCTCATGTTAGCAATGTGTTCACGAAGGCGGTCTCTAAGCCTCCTGGTGGTCCGGCCAATATATTGTTTGGAGCACGGGCATTCAAGCAGATAGACTACAAATTTGCTGTCACAACTAATAAATTTATCTATTTCATATGTCTTGTGTGTTTGGCTAGAACTATAGGAATAAGTTTTCTTCTTTCTACTTCCATTGCACTTACAGGCGATGCACCTATTACAGGGGTAAAAACCTTTCATATTAAACAATGTGAGTGATTTAACAGGAGGGTTAATAATGTTAGGAGATATTTTATCTCTAAGAATGGCTGGTCTCCGAAAAATTACTTCAGGTGTATCAGGAAGTATGTTATTCAAAACTGGATCTGATTTTAATATATTCCAATTTCTCCTGATAATATGTTTGACCGCTCTATGTTGGACAGAGAAGGTAGTGATAAACGGACAAAAAATGTCATTGATTTTCTTAGAATTGGTACCTAAAAGTTCCTCCTGGCTAATCTGGGTGATATCTAAGATAGTGTTATCTAGGGATACCCCATTATAGCCCTTCTCCAAAAAGCGTTCTTTCAAAATATTGGCTTGTATCTGAAAATCTGAGGTGTTAGTACAATTTCTTCTCAGTCTAAGCAATTGTCCTTTAGGGACGTTAGCAAGCCAACTGGGATGGTGGCAACTATCCAAAGGAATATAACTATTCCGATCGGACGACTTGAAAAACGTTTTGGTGATAATTTTATTGTCTACCTTCACCAAGGTGAGGTCTAAAAAACTAACTTCTTCATGACTGAAGTTATAGGTGAGTCTAATATTTTGATTATTGTAATTCAAGGTAGTGAAAAAGTTTTCTAGCGATTGTGTATTCCCATTCCACAACAAGAGAATGTCGTCAATATATCTCCTATAGAAGACCAATTCTGGCCAGTCCCTAGAGTATATAATCTCTTCCTCCCAGAAGGACATAAATAGATTGGCGAGGCTGGGGGCGAATTTCGCCCCCATAGCCACACCCTTTACTTGTAAATAGTATTTGCCATCAAACCACATGTAATTCTTAACCATTGCAAATTCAAGTAGTTCTATAATGAAATCAATATGTGTAGAACCAAGAGAGCTTTGTTGTCTTAGGTAACATTCTGCGGCTCTCATCCCATCTGCATGGTTAATGTTACTGTACAGCGATTCAACATCTGCTGTAACCAATATTGTAGATGGAGTGATAACTGCATCCTTAATGGCATTTAGGACCTGTTTGGTGTCCTTGAGATATGAAGGGGTGTGGACCACTAGTGGCTGGAGATAATGGTCTATGTATTGTCCGATCTTGGAGCAAAGGGAATTGATCCCACTGACAATTGGCCTTCCTGGGGGTCTCAAAGGGTCCTTATGAATCTTAGGTAAGATATAGAGGATTGGTATTTTAGGTGCCTTGGGACAGAGAAAGTCCCTTTCTTTTTTGTTGATGGTATCTCTCTCAAAACCTGTCTTTATGATAGCTTTCAGGGCGTTCTTAAAGGTCGTTGTAGGATTATAATTGAGGGGAAGATAAGTGGAGGAATCTTTCAAGATATTGTATACTTCCTCCATGTAATCCTGTTTGTTAAGGACTACTATTCCTCCACCTTTATCCGCAGGGCGGATGACCAAGTCATTTTTCTCTAGCAGTGTTTTAGTTGCATGTTTAAGACTTGCATCCGCATAAACTTTTTTAATCTGTAATTTCTGTAAGTCTCTTAAGGTTTGATCTCTAAAAAGACCCACTGCAGAATTCGTTTGTGGTGGAGGGTTGAATGTGGATGCGTTACTGAGGTTAGAAGAATTCCTATTTTTATTCATAGTTAAATCTTTAGCAATGGGATTAGTTAGAAAATGTCTTTTTATGGACAATTTTCTAGCGAACTTGTGCACGTCTATGAACGTCTCAAATTTGTTAAGGGATATAGCCGGCGCGTACTTTAATCCTTTGTCTAGGAGCTTCAGTTCATTATCTGAAAGGGATGTAGTACTCAAATTAAAAATACCTTTACCTATTATACCTTCCTCCTTTTTTGGGTATCTATGTATTCTTCTTCCTCCTCTCTTTCCTCTTGGTCTACGCTCCTTTTTCTTATCCTGCCTGGTCCTAAAAAACGTTGTTCCTGATTATTATAATAGTGGTAATCATTAGTATTATAAACCCTAGGAGTTATTGGAGGGTAATAGTTAGGAGCAGGATTTCTCGGAGGGTTGTAAGATTTTTTGTGTGGTTTCTTATAGTTCTTATTATGATTCCTTGGAGAGGGGTAGTACCCTTTATCATTAGATTGTATCTCAGGTCCCTTACGGTGATACCCCCCATGTTGAGCTGGTCTAGCAGGGCTGTGTTGATAATTCCTCTCAAGAGGATATGGTTGGTTAAAATTTTGCGGCGTCTGATAGTTATTGGGGTGCCACCTAGAGTCTCTAAAACCCACATTAGTGTCAGGTAGATTGGATAGTGGTTCAAACCTATTAGAGGTTTTGATCTGATGGTCATTCTTATTGCTATTAGCATTTCTATTCCTATTTTTATTAGAATTTTTCCCTTTTGGGAGTGGTAGCTTAGGTATAGGAGGTTTTGGGGACCTAGGTGTAGGTGCTGTAACAGGTATTTGCATGGCATCTAGGGGGTCCTCTTGCCATTTAAAAATCAGATTAGACTGGTAATCATTTAGATCACGTTGATACTTTTTTCTTTTTTTATTTTTTCGTTCGTTTTCTATGTGCTCCAGGTGTTTCTTTAATTTGTTAGACTCAGAGGTATATTCCTCATTACTTTTGTAGGGGATTAACCTTTCCCTAACTAAGTTAATTTCTTTGTCTAACATGGCCAGTTTCTTTTTCTTTCTGGCAATGATGAACTTCAGCAGATCTAAACCAGCTAAGTTAAAATACTGGTGCCATTCTGCCACTGCTGCAGTGTCATCAGAGTCAGGAGTAACATTCCACCTAAGGGCTCTCGGGACCATATGTTCTCCAACATATCTCTCTAAGAAGGAGACGTCCCATAGAGTTTTAACCTCCGTGGTGGTGAGATTGTTAAGATGTAAAAAAATACCCCTAAGGTCATTTGATTCATGGGTATGGGTGAAAAAATCAATAGGTATGGCAGCTCTTGAGGCTCTAACATCAAAAATATCACCCATCCTAAATAGGAAAGCAGCTTCAAACTAAAATCGGTAACAGACGGATAAATGGCTCTATATTTAGGATGTATCCGGTCTATAAACCAGAGACTCTGGATGGATAGTTGGATAAATGGCTCTATATGTAGGATGTATCCGGTCTACTAACTAGAGGCTCTGGATGGACAGTTGGATAAATGGTTCTATATTTAGGATGTATCCAGTCTATAAACCAGAGGCTCTGGATGGACAGTTGGATAAATGGTTCTATATTTAGGATGTATCCGGTCTATAAACCAGAGGCTCTGGATGGACAGGTGGATAAATGGCTCTATATTTAGGATGTATCCGGTCTATAAACCAGAGACTCTGGATGGATAGTTGGATAAATGGCTATCTACATAACTTACCTTATCATGTTCATGTTGCCACTTGCTACACAGTAAAATATTAGATCCTCAAAGGTATGGATAGCATGTATAGGTTCAAAATGGTTTGAATTTCTTTATTGTGTATCTAGGCAGTTTTTTGCTTAATATGGACTTTGGTGAAGGTATCCTCCTACTAAACCTGGAGCCTTGGCTTCAGTTACTATCTTACCGCTGATATGGACCCAGCTGGCTCCTCTTCATTTTAAACATTCATTCATTTCTGTGGGTAGCTACACTCATAATGGTTCCAGCGGTCGCTTGGAGAACAGCTCTCCCCAACATTAAAATCAACAGACCATGCTATTCTGTTTATGTGCATGTAGCTAGGTTTAATCCCCCCCCCCCGGGTTTATAAGAGTCCCTCAGGCTCTGGCAGTGTGTTCCTAGCTCCATCTCTGGCCATGCAATTATAAGGTGTTCTCACTGTCTCCACTGGATCCTCTTACTATTATCCATTACAATGGAGGGGAGTAGGACTCTGTGGCAGGTGAGCAAATTGAGCATTATAGTGAAGAGATCACTGATGGGCCCTCACCTTTCATCTGGCCCAGGTGTAGGAATGCTCACACTGTCCTGTCAGCATGGTGGATTGGTAGGTGCTCAGGATGTCCTCCCTAAGAGACCTTGGGCATAGTGAAGATCCTTCTTTTCAGCATCCTGCCTGTAGGTTGGCTTCCCTCCCTGGGGCCCCCTCCCAGACTCCACACTCTAGCCTTCTCTCAATCCATCTTCCCTCTGACTTCCCTGCTGCAAAGACTCTGCCACATTTAAAGGTTGCTCTTAGCCACCATGCCCAGCCTCCTGTATGGGTATTGGCCACATGCCCTCAAACATGCATATCTGGGCCTCCTCCCCTCCTCCGCCCCACTTCCAGAATATTCTCTAAGTTTTAGAAGGGTGGTAGGGCTCCAAAATCCCTGACCTGTAGAGCCTGTTCTGAGGTGAACTCACTCCCTCCCTCCCAGGCTGACTCATCCCAGGCTGCTATCCAGCCTGACTAACAAACAAAAAAACCCCCACCCTAACTACCGAGAGGGCGCTACATAGGTGATTCAGAATTACATTTTGTTCAGGAAGATATTGACGGTTTGGCTGTGTAGAATTTGCTATATGTCCTCTGAATAGTTATTAAAGCTGAAGGTTTGGACTTATGATACTGCTGAAATTGAATCTGTTGGGTGGTGGGACTGGGCCTTTCTGTCCTTATGTCTTTGGGAAGACCTTACTGTCAACTGAATGTGGTGAACTGCCTTATTCCTGCCAGAATCTCTGTAGGTGGAGCCCATTCAATGAGCACATCTGGAATGTATTCTGCCCCAAGTAGTTATTCCTTCATCTGAAGATGTTATGGCACATTGTAATCTTCACCACCACCTTCCTCCAGACCTCACCCTTTAATTCTGGTTTAGTAAGAAAGGGGCAGGGATTAAAATAGGGATTACAATGTTTCTTGTATCATATTGTATTGTTCTGTCATAGCCTCCAGTCTTCTAGGAAGGCTTTCCACAAACTTTAGGAGTGTCTGTAGGAATTTGTGCTCACTTGTGAGGTCAAGTACTGATGATGGACGAGAAAAACTAGCTCACTATCATCGGTCCAATATTGGTACCTGAATATGGGTACAAGATCCCTCAGACGCAGCCCAAAATGTGGAGACTGATATAAACACAAAGTGGGACAACCCAATGATAGCAGTCATGGTTTTGAAATGGGAAGTCCAACAAGATCATATAGGTTTAGAAGATGGACGCCACTAAACCGACCCCAGGAGTCAGATGCATGGATGGCTTGGCCTCAGCCTCTGTGATTAAGCCCCGATGGCTGTGGCAAAATGTGTCAGAGGGCCAAGTCATCCATGCGTCTGGACCATGGGGTTGGTTGAGCAGCATCCATCTCATCCTATCAGATTCAATTGATCAAATTAGAATCAAATCCCCCTGATGAAGCCACGTGACCAGTGGCGTAACGCGTAGGGGTGGGACTGTAACGTCACTCGGAGGGAGTCAGTTCGTTTGCCGGACCACGGGTGTATGCCTCTGACAGTCAGCGGAGGACTCGGTTCACATTGTGAGAAGATTTTTGAATACAACACATGTGAGTGTTATACTTGGAGTCAATAAAGCCAATCTGTATAAAGGATAAAACACCATGTTGAGATCTTTTTCCTATGTGGAGAGTCGCATGGAGATGAGAGCATAGAGGAGTTGAATCCTCTGGAGAAGGGATCAATCCCACAGCACATATCAGTTACAACGGATATCTATTATTCCAAAAGAAAAAGTCCTAATCAAGTAGGTTCCATAGGAGGAGAACCAAAAGCGTATATAGCCTAATTGCAGGCAGATAAGGAGGTGAGCGTACATCTGCACTAATGGGAGGATTCACAATCAGTCACGGATTTACATGCAATATGGATTGAAGATTAATTTACAGCACAAAGTCACTTTTATTATATGGGACATTATTTTCACAGATGCATTTATTTATTTATTCATGCACATTGATTATTTGAATAATTTTTTATTAGTATAGTAATATTCATTTTTAATCACAGTATTATTTTAGTATAATCATGGAGGTTTTTCAATAATTTAATTTTTTATGTCATTTGATTTATCATATATACAATTTTTTTCTGCATATGGTTTTTAAGACTTAGATCAAGTGATTTCATATATAAATTTAAGTGTTTTGGGAGCGCAACATTATAGGATTTTATTTCACATTTTTTCACATTGGTAGTTATGTGGTAAATGTTTGCGATCCGATCATATAGAGGACATATATTTTATGGTGTATATTAGGGAGACTTTCTTTCCTTTTTTTGTTTTCTGGCTCGCAAGACGTTATAGAGTGGCCAGCCCAATCCTCGGATCTTCATCCAATAGAAAACTTGTGGGGTGACATCAAAAATGCAGTTTCTGAGGCAAAACCAAGAAATAGAGAAGAACTGTGGAATGTCGTCCAATCATCCTGGGCTGGAATACCTGATCACAGGTGCCAGAAGTTGGGTGACTCCATGCAACACAGATGTACAGCAGTTCTCAGAAATAGTGCGACTACAACCAAATATTCATGAAGTCATTCAAAGGAAAGCAAAATCTTAATTTTTCAGTTTATATAGTGAATGTTTGAGTTTGTAAAGAAGAATACAAACACTGCAATTTTTTTGAACAGTCTAATATTCATTTTTCTTAAATTTTTTTTAGAGGAACAACACAAATTTGATGTATTTTTCTTCATGTTTTGATTTGGAATAGAATGTGTCGTGTTCCCAATGCATTTGTGTGGATGGAAATAAAAGCTATTAGAAGGATTTTGAGCTTTATTCACTTTTTTCAACACACTGCTATTATTTTGAACACAACTGTAGGTGTGATGGTCAGGGGTCCACAGACTTTTCATCATATATATTACTTTACACTGCAAGCTTTTTTTTTTTTTTTTTTAAGAGAACATGGTGCTCCTTGAACTTTCCTTTAAGGAAGAACTCCAGGAATGAGATGAGTTTAAACACATACTTTTGGCCAGCTTGGCTCAAATGAATTATCCAGATGCCCCCTCCGTGTTGCCAATGGTGAAGCTGTAGTTCATTGTTGTGGCCTATGCTATATACAGGAAGTGGCATCCTCTTCCAGCTGGTGCTCAAGCACCTTACCCTATGTGCACCAAATACAGAGAGTAGCTTGCTGCTGCCCATCTGATAAAGTTAGAAGCAGTTTGTGTATACTGTAAATATGAATACCCGAACTGTGCACAAGGAGAAAACATACGCGTGAAGGGTGGAAGTTTTCTCAGTTTATTTTATGGTCTTCTAAAGACATTATACAGTTAAGAGATAAGAGTTAGATCAACGTGTCAGTTGTCAAAACAAGACACGTCTCTATTTTAGGTGCTCAAGGTACCTGTTAGCCATATGCCCATAAGAATAAGGAACAATCTTTGTATTCCTGTGAATGCAGCTGGAAAAAGAATACTTTAAAAGGGGATTCTGCATTTATACCTGATACAAAATGGGGTCTCCTAAGCATAACTCTGAGCGAGTCCTACTTGCTCACTCCAACACTCAGGAGAAGCCTTGTATTTGTTTCAATGCATACATGGTGTTCTCTGATTGGAGAGGGACAGCCAATTACACCACAATTTCATCTTTGAGAATGCTGAGTTCTCAAAGAGTTATTGCCTGCCTCACCATGCACAAGACTGTACCCTGCAGAACCCTCCCTTCCTGCTCCATCTTTTATCCATCCTGGTGCCTACTTTCTACATGCCTTCATCCTTCCTCCACTGATGGCATCAATAAATTCTGCGCATGCCAAACCTCACCTGAGATCTGTCAGGGTGGGCACCAATGCAAGAGTCGACACCTGACGCCACTCAGATTACGTGATCTGCAGATCCTGCCACAATGAGGATGCCGGGGACCCAGTAGCAACTGGGCATTCTCATCTCTGCATCCTCATCAGAAATAAACTTCATCATGCTTCAGAGAACCTGGAAACAACAATTTGGAAACATATAAGATGTACTTTGATGTGGGGAAAATTCTGATTGTAGAGTTTTGGTTCCACTATAAAAAAAACCCCTGTAAAGATGCAGCCACAAATCATCATGGAGCAGAATTGAATTATCCTTTATTATGTATAGTAGTGTCATATACAAGGTGACCTCTCCCTGATCACAAAGAGTTAATTCCACCATAGTGTGTCATCAATCAACTTGCAGCTTCAAGCTTCTTGTTTCCCTTCTTGCCGTGACCTCAATCTGTGGATGGAAAGACAATGAGAACATTAGTCAAACATTGTTGCTGCCATCCCACCATCAGTTCTGGGCACTGAGATCCTGGCTATGAAGAAAAGTCTTCCCCTACGCTCCTTAAAGCCCTTACCTTAACTAATGTAACCCTAAAACATTTACCCTAAATATAAAAACCTAAGCACCAACATAACCAAAACCCCAACACTAGATATCCCAGTTGGAAATCATACTTACATTGTCATTAGGGATGAGCTCTGTTCTGGGCACTGAGATCTGGCTACAAAGAAAAGTCTTCCCCTACACTCCTTAAAGCCCTCACCTTAACTCACATAACCCTAAAACATAACCAAATATTTACCCTAAATATAAAAACCTAAGCACTAATCTAACCCAACTCCCAACACTAGATATCCCAATTGGAAATCATGCATTGTCATTGGGGATGAGCTCTGTTCTGGGCATTGAGATTCTGGCTACGAAGAAATGTCTTCCCTTAAATTTCTTAAAGACTTCACCTTAACCCAACCCTTAGACTACCACCCTTGCCTTTAACTTCAAAACCTCATCGAAAAATGAAACCTTCACCTAAAACATAACCAAATATTTACCGTAAATATAAAACCCTAACCACAGTCTAACCCAACCCCAACACTAGATATCCCAGTTGGAAATCATACATTGTCATTAGGGATGAGCTCTGTTCTGGGCATTGAGATTCTGGCTACAAAGAAAAGTCTTCCCCTTTGCTCCTTAAAGCCCTCACCTTAACGCACGTAACCCTAAAACATAATAAATATTTACCTTAAATACCAAAACCTAAGCACCAATCTAACCCAACTCCCAACCGTAGATATCCCAGTTGGAAATCATACTTACATTGTCATTAAGGATGAGCTCTGTTCTGGGCACTGAGATTCTGGCTACGAAGAAACGTCTTCCCTTACTCTCCTTAAAGCCCTCACCTTAACTAACATAACCCTAAACCATGACCAAATATTTACCTTAAATATAAAAACCCAATCACCAATCTAACCCAACTCCCAACACTAGATATCCTGGTTGGAAATCATGCATTGTCATTAGGGATGAGCTCTGTTCTGGCCACTGAGATTCTGGATATGAAGAAAAGTCTTCCCTTACACTCCTTAAAGACTTCACCTTCACCCGACCCTTAGACTACCACCCTTACCTTTAACCTCAAAACCTCATAGAAAATTAGACCTTCACTTAAAACATAACCAAATGTTTACCCTAAATATAAAACCCTAACCACAGCCTAACCCAAACCCCAACACTAGATATCCTGGTTGGAAATTATACATTGTCATTAGGGATGAGCTCTGTTCTGGGCACTGAGATTTTGGCTATGAAGAAAAGTCTTCCCCTACACTCCTTAAAGACTTCACCTTAACCTGACCTTTAGACTACCACTCTTACCTTTAACCTGAAAACCTCATCAAAAATTAAACCTTCACCTAAAACATAACCAAATATTTACCCTACATATAAAAACCTATCCCCAGAACTAGATGCAAATCATGCGTACATTGTTATTAGGAATGAGCTTTGAGTTTGGGCCGAGAGAGTGTTTGAGAGTTGAGGTGTTCGAAGCTCAGTGAATGGATGAACACAATAAAAAAATCCTCAAATGTGGACATAAAGGCCCCCTATAGGCATCCCTTTAAGGGTGTCTATGCTCCAGGGGAGGAAAAAAGCAATGTTAAAAAGTTGCCTAAAGCTGCAGATGGATTGGACCCCCCCCGTCAGGTTTTTATTGCTGCCTGTGCCCCCGTTAGGGAGATTCACCCTCTCTATTTGTCCTATTTACCATTATCATCAAAAGTAAAAATTTATGGAAAATCCAAGCTTTTGGGCTGACCCCAGATAGAGGGCAAATCTTCCAATAGGGGACTAGTTCTGGTGACCTTGGGGAGAGGGGAGGGGGCAATTTATTCTCTTAATCAGTAGGGAATTCCTCTCACTTCCTGTGTTTATTATTGTACAGAAAGTGAAGGTAAATTTCTGCAATGGAACACAGATGGAAAAAAAAATAAATAAAAAATCTCATAGGGTTTATAAATCTTCCTTACTCCATCCAAAATTTTAAAAAAATGCCTATAGTTCTACGTTATTCCTAAATATATACTGTTCCTCTAAATTGTATCATGTCAAGTATTTATTTATTGCAACGATACTGACAGGTCCTCTTCAAACTAAGTCATACACTCACCAGCCACTTTATTAGGCCCACCTGTTCAATTGCTTGGTAACACAAATTAATCAGCCAATCCCATGGCAGCAACTCAATGCATTTAGGCATCTAGACGTGGTGAAGACGACTTGCTGAAGTTCAAACCGAGCATCAGAATGGGGAAGAAAGGGGATTTAAGTGACTTTGAATGTGGCATGGTTATTGGTGCCAGACAAGCTGGTCTGAGTATTTCAAAAACTGCTGATCTACTGGGATTTTCATGCACAACCATCTCTAGGGTTTACAGAGAATGGTCCGAAAAAGAGAAAATATCTAGTGAGTGGCAGTTGTGTGGAGGAAAATGCCTTGTAGATGTCAGAGGTCAGAGGAGAATGGGCAGACTGGTTGCTGCGACATTCAGATGGTAGGGTCAGAATTTGATGTAAACAACATGAAAGCATGGATCCATCCTGCCTTGTATCAACTATTCAGGGTGGTGGTGATGGTGTCATGGTGTGGGGGAGAATTTCTTGGTACTAGTAAGTGCCCGGTGAGTGGAAATCGCCCAGAAGAATTCTTAGAAACTGCTCTCACGCCGGTACATGATCCCTATATGGGTAGTAAACTTTGTCCCCTCTGCATCTCCTGTGTTTTTGGGAACTGGGCACCCTTCTCCATATTTGGTGGACATGCCCCAAAGCCCTGAAATTTTGGTCCTGAGTCTATACAATGATCCGCATGGTCCAGAATGTTTTTGAACCCTGGGAAGTGTTGCTGCATAAGTCAATCTTGTCTTTGGATAAAGCCAAGAGGAAACTATGAGGTTTACTTTCTTGGCAGACCTTGGCCAAAGCCTAGCACCAACCATTCCTTAAAGTCCAAAATTTAAAACCATGACACCCTTCGCCAAATTTGTTAAGATTTGGGATCCATGGATAGCCTAGAATGACCATTTAAACTTGGACCATTCTTTACTCTTCATATGTATGTTTGGACGGACATCTTTTGTGCGGCCGCACAAGATTTCTCCCCCCCTCACCCTCTCTTTCCCCCCAGGCAAGCCTCCCACCTCCCTCCCTTTTCTTCCTCTCTACCACCCGCCACAGATTTTGGGTGGGTATTCTGCACATTCTCCCCTTCTCTCTCACCTTTCACCCGTCTTCGGTTCTGGAATGCCCTACTTTTTCTACTGCCTTCATCGGGGCATACTCGCTCATTGTTACCGATGGAGCTTCTCCCAGCTTCTCGAATATGTTCAGTAGGGATGGGCTGCAACATAAGTTTGACTCGAACATGGGCCATTCTTGTGTTCACTGAACACATGAACAGTAGGGGCGTTCGGTAGGCTGTTCACTCTCCGAGCCCCACAATGCACTGCGGCCTGACAGTGCATTGTGATTGGTCAACCACAGGTCTGATGCAATGCTTTGACCAAAGCATGTGATGACTGTGGCAATTGTGTGCTTAGACACATGGATACTGACAACCATTTTGTTAATGTCTACCATCTTGTATCATGATCTGAAAATATCATTCCACTCCGTCCCCCCTCCCCTTTGAATGGAATGTGGTCTGTGTGTGCACTGGGGTCACAGGTGCATGGGCACAGCTGAATAAGCTTCATGGTTGTAATTCCCAATTAGCCTGGTGCCAGAGTGTCTCACAAACACTTTCTTCTGCCGGGTCATAAAACCATAACTCAGTTGGTCACGACCTGTAAACATGACAGCAGAGAGTGCCATAAAACGTTCATCCCACATGAGTCACTTTTCATCCAAATTCATAAACTTCAAAAGGAACTGGACACATTGATATAAAGTATATATTCAGATAGGTCATTTTAATACGAGTCACGACACCTTACATCCCTATGTAGCGTCTACAAGAGGGTAGAAATCAATATATTTTATCCAGAGTGGCAGGATATGCTATAATTTGGTATCTGGATGTTAAGAATATGATTCTGCATATTAATCTGCCAGTTGCTAGGATGCTACCTGTACCTATTGAAGGTTATCGACCATGGTATAAACTTGTAAGGGATTTGGTCATATCCTGGGTCTCCGCCTAACACCCATCCCCAAATGAGGCGATAGGCTCTTTGCTTTCAAGAGACACTCCTTTGGGATACTAGAAAAAAGGCTGACATGCCTGGAGAGAAGTAAGAAGAGATTTCTCATTTTCAACATCAGGAACCATCTGGGAGAAAGGCAACCTTTTGTTCGGACACTTGGACTCTGCTCAGACCAAGGACTTCTGCAAGTATCCTACCTTCTGAAACTTCTTTCTTTTATTTCTCTGTTGTTTTATTACTCTTTATATATACTGTATATGCCTCTTGCCTCTGTAGTAACCTCATTGTTGTTGCATTCTTTTCTATGTCCAGTTCAGCTCTTTGGATGTACTATGATTCTGGAATGCCCTACTGCTTCTACTGCCTCCATCGACTCATACTCCCTCATTAGTGGTGTTACCGATGGAGCTTCTCCCAGCTTCTCGAATATGTTCAGTTGCCTGCGCCTTACAGTTTGAGATGTCATTTGCAGTGTCACCTCTTCTCTACTAGGTGGACCTATTTCTATCGTTTTCTTGCCTCTCTAACCTCATTGTTGTTGCATTCTTTTCTATGTCCAGTTCAGCTCTTTGGATGTACTATGATTCTGGAATGCCCTTCTTCTTCTACTGCCCCATTGACTCATACTCCCTCATTGGTGGTGTTACCGATGGAGCTTCTCCCAGCTTTTCGAATATTTTCAGTTACCTGTGCCTTACAGTTTGAGATGAAATTTGCAGTTGCACCTCTGCTCTAGTTGGTGGACCTATTTCTATCATTTTCTTGCCTCTGTAACCTCATCGTTGCATTCTTTTCTATATCCAGTTCAGCTCTTTAGATGTACTACGGTTCTGGAATACCCTTCTACTTCCCCCATCGACTCATTCTCCCTCATTGGTGGTGTCACCGATGGAGCTTCTCCCAGCTTCTCGAATATGTTCAGTTACCTGCGCCTTACAGTTTGAGATGTCAGTTGCAGTGTCACCTCTTCTCTAGTCGGTGGACCTATTTCTATCGTTTTCTTGCCTCTGTAACCTCATCATTGTTGCATTCTTTTCTATATCCAGTTCAGCTCTTTAGACGTACTATGATTCTGGAATACCCTACTACTTCTACTGCCTCCATCGAGTCATACTCCCAAATTGGTGGTGTTACCGATGGATCTTCTCCCAGCTTCTCGAATATGTTCAGTTGCCTGCGCCTTACAGTTTGAGATGTCATTTGCAGTGTCACCTCTTCTCTACTAGGTGGACCTATTTCTATCGTTTTCTTACCTCTGTAACCTCATTGTTGTTGCATTCTTTTCTATGTCCAGTTCAGCTCTTTGGATGTACTATGATTCTGGAATGCCTTTCTACTTCCCCCATCGACTCATACTCCCTCATTGGTGGTGTTACCGATGGAGCTTCTCCCAGCTTCTCGAATATGTTCAGTTACCTGCGCCTTACAGTTTGAGATGTCATTTGCAGTGTCGCCTCTTTATTCGGTGGACCTATTTCTACCGTTTTCCTGCCTCTGTAACCTCACTGTTGCATTATTTTCTACAGTATGTCCAGTTCAGCTCTTTGGATATTCTACGTACGCCCAAAGGGTGAACCTTAAATTTTATGTTGATGGCTGGGGTAGTTTTTTTTTGTTCACTCGGCATGAAAGTGACAGTAATGTGGCAGCTCCATAGCTGCCGATCACTTTCACAGAGTCAGCAGAACGGTGCTCCCTTTCCTCCCGTGGTTCCTGGGATCACCGCTCTTACTGGAACCTGGGAACACAACCGCTGGCTAAAGGAGCTGTGCAACCAAGGTATATCCATGCCTACATACAAACAGTGAAACCAGAAGTGATGTCACTTCTGGTTTCCGATGCACCTTTTCCTAGCCAGTACAGCCAGGGGATGCATCTAATCAAGCTGATCTGTTCTTGGTTAGATGGTGTGAAGGGCA
The DNA here is from genome assembly GCF_062004578.1 of Staurois parvus. Lineage (NCBI taxonomy): Eukaryota > Metazoa > Chordata > Amphibia > Anura > Ranidae > Staurois > Staurois parvus. The sequence continues at coordinate 1,519,273 of NW_028318977.1, forward strand.
GGGGAGACATAGGGGTCTATTAGACCCCTCATATTAAAATGGAAACAAAAAATTGCCGTAGCCCCGCACACCTGTGCAAATGCAAACGCAAGCCCAGGGTGTGCAAGCGTATGTAAACCGTGGTCGCACCACACGTATAACATAGCGCCACGATCGTTAGAGTGAGAACAGTGATTCTAGAACAAGAGCTCCTAGTTCACGCTAAACTGATGAGCTGTAAATGCTTTTAAAACATCATCTATGGTGATTTTTGAGCACCGTCGTTTTTGGCGACATCGCGGGCTCACGCAATTTTAAGCCATGGGATGTTTGATATTTATTTACTCGGTGCAACCTCATTTGTTTTGTATTTTAAACAAAAAAATGGGCATTCTATTGTGTGTGTTTGCACTAAAATTCATTTTATTATATTTTCTTTCATGAAAACCTGCGTTTAATGGACAGCTGCAAAAATATCATGTGACGTAAAAAAATTGGCGGCTATCACTTTTTTATTCTGCAGGGACTTTGTTTTCAGAATATATATATATATTATATAAATGTATTTATTTATATAAATATATATATTAATTTATTTATATATATATATATATATATATATATATATATGTATATATAAATAAATATATATAAATATCTGTCTATTTGTCTATCTATCTATTTATATATACATATCTATTTAAAAAAAAATATATATATATATATATATATATATACAGTATATATATATATATATATATATAAAATGTTTTGTGGAGGTGTTCAGCAATTGTATTGCCAAACATTTAGTTTTTTACATGGATGCAAAAAAGAAAAAATTTTTTCTGGAGCCGAACTGGATATGTGAATGTTTTACACATCCTGTACCAACACTCAAAAACCCAATACAATTTTTGTGAAATAAACTATGCTATAAAATCTGAGAGGAGGAGATTAATTTGTGGTGCGCACAGATGCTACATGTAAAAAAAAAAATTAAAAATCAAACAAAAAACAAAAATAAAATAAAAATAGTATAGGACACCTTCAGTTTGGGACATTTTGGAGCTCTAGTACTTAGGGGAGGTTCTCTGCTAGGTTGCCATGGGCAGTACCGGGACAGGGTCGTGCAGCGCCCAAGGCGAGGATCCAGACTTGCTCCCCCAATGTTAATGCATGTCGTAGAATGGCTGTGCCTTCTATGGTAGCTCAATAGGCACTGGCCATCTCCTGCTCTATGGTCATAGCTCTGCTCCCACATCCACCTTCCCGACAATGGAGCCCCCACTACCACAATACAATGCCCTAAACCTCTCTAACCAATAGGAAGGCTTGCATTGTGAAGGTTTCCAATAGGACACCCTGGCTTTGGGACAATTTGGAGCTCTAGTACTTAGGGGAGGTCTTTTGCTAGGTTGCCATGGGCAGTACCGGGACAGGGTCATCCAGCACCCAGGGCAAGGATCCAGAATTGCTCCCTCAATGTTAATGCATGTCGTAGAATGGCTGTGCCTTCTATGGTAGCTTAGCAGGCACTGGCCATCTCCTGCTCTATGGTCATAGCTCTGCTCCCACCTCCACCTTCCCAACAATGGAGCCCCCACTACCACAATACAATGCCCTAAACCTCTCTAACCAATAGGAAGGCTTGCATTGTGAAGGTTTCCAATAGGACACCTTGAGTTTGGAACATTTTGGAGCTCTACTACTTAGGGGAGGTTCTCTGCTAGGTTGCCATGGGCAGTACCAGGACAGGGTCGTCCAGCGCCCAAGGCAAGGATCCAGAATAACTCCCACAATGTTAATGCATGTCATAGAATGGCTGTGCCTTCTATGGTAGCTCAGTAGGCACTGGCCATCTCCTGCTCTATGGTCATAGCTCTGCTCCCACCTCCACCTTCCCAACAACGGAGCACTCACTACCACAATACAATGCCCTAAACCTCTCTAACCAATAGGAAGGCTTGCATTGTGAAGGTTTCCAATAGGACACCCTGGCTTTGGAACAATTTGGAGCTCTAGTACTTAGGGGAGGTCTTTTGCTAGGTTGCCATGGGCAGTACTGGGACAGGGTCATCCAGCACCCAGGGCAAGGATCCAGAATTGCTCCCTCAATGTTAATGCATGTCGTAGAATGGCTGTGCCTTCTATGGTAGCTCAGTAGGCACTGGCCATCTCCTGCTCTATGGTCATAGCTCTGCTCCCACCTCCACCTTCCTGACAATGGAGTCCCCACTACCACAATACAATGCCCCAAACCTCTCTAACCAATAGGAAGGCTTGCATTGTGAAGATTTACTATAGGACTCTCTGGGTTTGGGACATTTTGGAGCTCTAGTACTGAGGGGAGGCCTTCTTCTAGGTTGCCATGGGTCCAGAATTGCTCTCCCAATTTTAATGCATGTCTTAAAATGGGGGTACCACCTCGCATCTATTATTTTCTCCCTTGCTTCTCTGCTCCCAGGGCAGCTGTCCCTCCTGCCCCCCACTCCTTGTCCCAGGCCTTGGCCATGGGGCACACAGACAACAATCATTGATAGACGGGGAGCCATGTTTGGCACCGCTGGTGCTCTTACGTATGGGGTCTTTGCATTCCTTCCAGCAGCCGTTAAAGCAGCATTTCTTCTTATCCGGACATTTGTAGTCATAATGGCACTTGTAGTTCTCCTTGGGTATCTTGTACGGACAATGAGCGTGGCTGGGTGGAGGAGTTGGACACCTTCCCGTTTTATCCTCTAGACAGACAGAAAAGTTCCTCGTTACCAGATCTTCATATCACTTTCCTGAGTATAGAGTCATCAGTGACAGTTGTGGATAATGAGATGCAGCATTTTTTGGCCTCCCAGAACCTCAAAGACCTCAGATAGCCATTATGCTAATTATATGGGGGAGTGTGAGGCTCTCTGATAGGCCTGCGAGGGGTGACGTCATCATGCCTTTAGGCAATCAATGGCATAGGCTAGCCATCATCAGAACATTGCATTAGACTTGGGAAAAGGGGGGAACCAGGAGTGGGGTGAGCTAGAAGCAATGGGGGATGGGGGTTCCATTTCTTGATCTGTAGAAGTCGAGCAAATTTTTTTTCGGCACCGGAAGCTTTTGTGAGTTTTGGACCAAACCAGCGAAGCAGAACTCAGAAGGTCAGGGTGTTTTACGATATAGGAAACATTTAGAAACGGTACCCCCCCAAAATTCATATTTTGTTTTGAATTCCTTCTGAAATTAGCAGTGCACTTCCTGCGCAGAGGCACATATAATATCAGTGCACTTTCTGTGCCTAGGCACTTATAGTATTAGTGCACTTCCTGAGCCTAGGCACGTCTAATATCAGTGCAATTCCTGTGCCTAGGCACTTATAGTATTAGTGCACTTCCAGTACCTAGGCACTCATAATATCAGTTCAATTCCTGTGCCTAGGCACTTATAACATCAGTGCACCTCCCATGCCTAGGCACTGATAATAGTTCAATTCCTGTGTCTAGGAACTCATTATATCAGTGCAATTCCTGTGCCTAGACACTTTTAATGCCAGTGCACAAGTCAATAATGGGAAAATACACTATATTGCCAAAAGTATTTCCACGCACATGACCTTTAATGGCCCCCCAGTCTTAGTCCGTAGGGTTCAATATTGAGTTGGCCCCGCCCTTTCCACGCACATGAACTTTAATGGCCCCCCAGTCTTAGTCCGTAGGGTTCAATATTGAGTTGGCCCCACCCTTCGCAGCTATAACAGCTTCAACTCTTCTGGGAAGGCCGTCCACAAGGTTTAGGAGGGTGTCTATGGGAAGGTTGGACCATTCTTCCAGAAGCACATTTGTCAGGTCAGGCACTGATGTCGGGGGAGGAGGCCTGGCTCACAGTCTCCACTCTAATTCATCCCAAAGGTGTTCTGTGGGGTTGAGGTCAGGACTCTGTGCAGGCCAGTCAAGTTCCTCCACCCCAAACTGGCTCCTCCATGTCTTTATGGACCTTGCTTTGTGCACTGGTGTGCAGTCATGTTGGAACAGGAAGGGGCCATCCCCAAACTCTTCCCACAAAGTTGGGAGCATGAAATTGTCCAAAATGTCTTGGTATGCTGACGCCTTAAGAGTTCCCTTCACTGGAACTAGGGGGCCAAGCCCACCCCCTGAAAAACAACCCCACACCATAATCCCCCCTCCACCAAACTTTACACTTGGCACAATGCAGTCAGGCAAGTACCGTTCTCCTGGCAACCACCAAACCCAGACACATCCATTGGATTGCCAGACAGAGAAGTGTGATTGGTCACTTCAGAGAACACGTCTCCTCTGCTCTAGAGTACAGTGGCGGCGTGCTTTACACCACAGTATCCGACGCTTTGCATTGCACTTGGTGATACAAGGCTTGGATGCAGCTGCTCGGCCATGGAAACCCATTCCATGAAGCTCTCTGCGCACTGTTGTTGGGCTCATCTGAAGGTCACACCAAGTTTGGAGGTCTTTAGCTATTGACTCTGCAGACAGTTGGTGACTTCTGCGCACTGTGCGCTTCAGCATGCGCTGACCCCGCCCTGTCATGTGACGTGGCCTACCACTTGGTGGCTGAGTTGCTGTTGTTCTCAGTTGCTTCCACTTTGTTATAATCCCACTAACAGTTGAGCGTGGAATATTTAGTAGCCAGGAAATGTCACGGATGGACTTGTTGCACAGGTGACAACCTATCACGGACCACGCTTGGAGTCACTGAGCTCCTGAGAGCGACCCATTCTTTCACCAATGTTTGTAGAAGCAGTCTGCATGCCTAGGGGCTTGATTGTATACACCTGTGGCCATGGAGGGGATTGGAACACCTAAATCACATGATTTGGAGGGCGGTGCCAATACTTTTGGCAACATATTGTATCTTCAGGTAGACGACAGGAAATAGCGGTGACTAGTCCCTTGCCTTCTGGGCATTGCCTCCACAGTAGGGCTTCTCTTTGACAAGAGATTCCTAATTGAGTAGTGTGGCCACCATTATTGCAGTGGAGTTTAGAGAGAGGAGGGGCCTTTCTGAAAGCAACTTGTTGGTCAGATAGTGAAAGTGTCTGATATTGAAATGATTGGCTGGTACGGTAGAGAAAGCAGATGGCTGGTCAGATAGTGAATGCAGCGCCAAGCTGGCCAGATTGTAAAACTGTTGGCTGGTCAGAGAGTGAAAGCAGCTGGCAGGTTGAATCATGAAAGTGGTTGGTTGGTAAGATATGGAAAACATCTGGCTGGTCAGATAGTGAAAGCTTCTGGCTGGTCAGATAGTGAAAGCGTCCGGATGTCAGATAGTAAAATTTTCTGGCTGGTCAGATAGTGAAAGTGTCTGGCTGGTCAGATAGTGAAAGATTCTGGCTGGTCAGATAGTGAAAGCGTCCGGATGGTCAGATAGTGAAAGTGTCCAGCTGGTCAGATAGTGAAAGTGTCCAGCTGGCCAGATAGTGAAAGCGTCCGGCTGGTCAGAAAGTGAAAGTGTCCAGCTAGCCAGATAGTGGAAGCGTCTGGCTGGTCAGACAATGAAAGCTGCTGGCTGGTCAGATAGTGAAAGTGTCTGGTTGGTCAGATAGTGAAAGCATCCAGCTGGTCAGATAGTGAAAGCATCCAGCTGGTCAGATAATGAAAGCATCCAGCTGGTCAGATAGTGAAAGCATCCAGCTGGTCAGATAGTGAAAGCGTCCGGCTGGTCAGATAGTGAAAGCATCTGGCTGGTCAGATAATGAAAGCGTCCGGCTGGTCAGATAGTGAAAGTGTCCAGCTGGTCAGATAGTGAAAGTGTCCGGCTGGTCAGATAGTGAAAGTGTTTGGCTGGTCAGAGAGTGAAAGAGTCTGGCTGGTCAGATAGTGAAAGCGTCCGGCTGGTCAGATAGTGAAAGCATCTGGCTGGTCAGATAATGAAAGTGTCCGGCTGGTCAGATAGTGAAAGTGTCCGGCTGGTCAGATAGTGAAAGCGTCTGGCTGGTCAGATAGTGGAAGCGTCTGGATGGTCAGATAGTGAAAGCTTCTGGCTGGTCAGATAGTGAAAGTGTCTGGCTGGTCAGATAGTGAAAGCGTCCGGCTGGTCAGATAGTGAAAGCTTCTGGCTGGTCAGATAGTGAAAGTGTCTGGCTGGTCAGATAGTGAAAGCGTCCGGCTGGTCAGATAGTGGAAGCGTCTGGCTGGTCAGATAGTGAAAGCTTCTGGCTGGTCAGATAGTGAAAACGTCCGGCTGGTCAGATAGTGAAAGTGTCCGATGGTCAGATAGTGAAAGCTTCTGGCTGGTCAGATAGTGAAAGCATCCGGCTGGTCAGATAGTGAAAGCATCCGGCTGGTCAGATAGTGAAAGTGTCTGGCTGGTCAGATAGTGAAAGTGTCTAGATCACCAGATGCTTGGAAGCGGCTGGGTCAGCAATTTTTAACATGTCTGAACATTTAATGTCTGACATTAAAAAAATGGCAACACTTACCTTTTCATTCTCTAGGGACTCTGCCAAAAAAAAAAGGGTTTTAAATAAAACGTTGCGAAAACACCGTTTGAAAAAAAAATGGCAACACCCACCATTTGTTGCGCAGATAACGTTTGACAAAACAAAATGTCAACACCCACCATTTTATTCTCTAGGGCCTTTGCAAAAAAAATGGCGTTTTAAAAACCGCTGCGCAAATACCGTCTGACATAAAAAAATGTCAACACCCACAATTTTATTCTCTAGGACCTCTTCCCCCCCCAAAAAAGAGGCATTTAAATAAACGCTGCATAAATACCATTTGACAAAAAAAAAATGGCAACAGCCACCATTTTATTCTCTAGGGCCCCTGCCAAAAAAAAAATGGCGTTTGAAAAACCGTTTCGCAAATATCGTCTGACATAAAAAAAATGGCAACACCCACCCCTTTATTATTTAGGGACTTTGCCAAAAAAATGGCATTTGAAGAAACGTTTCGCAAATACTGTCGGATATAAAAATGGCAACACCCACCACTTTATTCTCTAGGGCCTCTGCCGGTGCGATTTTTGGAAAGGGCGCGTGTGCTTCTTTTGGTGCCTTTTTGGCTGCATCCGCCACAATGGGAGCGCACAAAAAAATGCATGCACATGCGTTTTTGGTGCAGTTTTGTACTTAGGCTTGGTTCACACTGGACGCGATTTAAAATCGCGCGTCTTGTTTGCGATTTCACTATGTTTTCTGAAGATTTCCCAACGATTTCTTGCTTTTTTTCCATTTTGTTTCGCAGTGCGATTTCTAGTGTAGTCTACATTTAAAATCGTAACAAACCGCAGAAAAAGTCACACAAGAATTACTTTTGAAATGGCGCCGGAACCAATGGCGTATATGTTAAGATACTCACATTCACATTCATTAGATCCGATTTCAATTCCCAAATCGCACCTGAAAACGTGGTGGGGTGAACCAACCCTTTAAGCCCAGTCTTTTCCGCCTAGCAACATTGATGTCACTGCTGCTACTACTAGCCATTGGCCAAAGCAAAAAAAAAACCGCATGACGCATGAAAATGGATGAAAAATGTATGAAGCGTTAAAGTAGTTGTAAAGCCGGGTCACACTGGGGGCAACTTGCTATGCGATTTGCCATGCCATGCGACTTGCAAGTCGCACCGTTTTGACCGCAATAAAAGCGGTCATATCGGGGCAACTCTGACTCTGCTTTCTAAAGTTACGCACAACTTCAGGGGCAACTTGCGCAGACATCCGTGTCTTGCAAGTCGCACCGCAAGTCGCTACGACATCCGCTGGAAGTCACACAATTTCAAAGTGTGACCGGGCTGTAAATCTAGCTTCACACCGATGCGTTTTGTGGTACGTTTTGCAGAAACACGCTGCAGTCCATTTCACATGATTTCCTAGTGAAGTCGCACGATTTCAAAGTCGGGTGACGCGCCGATTTCTGGTACGATTCGTAAGACATCTGACACTGACGCCTATTTGAATCGCACCAAAAGTAGAGCATGCGCTGCGTTTTTTAGAATTTTTTTTAAGCACAAAACGTTGCGTTTTTTCGTTTTAATGGATTTCAGCGGAGACACTGCAGAAGTGCATGTGTTGCGTTTTTGATGCGTTTTTCATTTGGTTTTTTAATCTGCCCAGCGACAAGCTGGCAAAAAAACACCTAAAAAAGCAAAAAACGCAAAATGCATAAAAAATGCATCAAAAACACGTTTAACCTCTTCACGCCGGCCGAACGCAAATGTGCGGCCTCCCGGAGTCTGGACCTTCCCGGCACACATGCCCGGTACTCACGGAAAGGTCCCGATCTCCTCTTTCGATTGGGACCTTTCCCGATCATGTGACCACTGTGACGGTGCATCACGGCAGTCACATGACCCTAGACCCCGCCCTGCCTCCCGGCTTCTGAAACTCTTAACCACTTCCTGTCCGGACACTTTCCCCCCCTTCCTGTCCAGGGCAATTTTCAGCTTTCAGCGCTATCACACTTTGAATGACAATTGCGCGGTCATGCAACACTGTACCCGTATGAATTTTATAGCATTTTTTGAGACAGATAAAGCTTTATTTTGGTGGTATTTATTCACTGCTGGGATTTTATTTTTTTGCTATGTAAATAAAAAAAGTCCAAAAATTTTGAAAAAAAGTGTTTTTTTAATAAAATTTTGCAAATAAATAATATTTCATCATAAATCTTTGCCAAAATTATCGTTATCTTTTTAGTAAAAAAAAAATCCAAATAAGTTTATAACCAAAAATTATAATTTTTAAACATTTTTTTTTTACATTTTTATTTTATTTTTTTTATATATATATATATATATTTTTTTTTACATACTGTCACCCTAGCAGTACAGTGTCACCATGGTGACACTGTACTACTTGTGGGGGGTGATGAAGATTTTTTTTTTTTTTTTTACACTGATTGCTTTTACACCTATATAGGATGTAAAAGCAATCATTTCTCTTTCTGTCTGCATTCTTGCAGCCATTGAGAACTTCTGAGTGAGCTGTGATTGGTCACAGCTTGTCACATGGTACAAGGCTGTTGTGAATAGCCTTGTACCATGTGACCTCTGTGATCATTCACAGATTTCACACGTAGTAAGCAATGTCACAAGTGACATCTTGCTTACTACTTTGCATGTGATCACTGATCGGCCAATCAGTGATCACATGATCGGGACCTCGTACAGAGGTCCCGTCCGGCGATCGGTGTTTCACTGTGTCCGGAGGACACAGCGGGCACCGGATCGCGGTGCTGTGCACTCCCAGGGAACGCGCACAAACAGGGGGCGGGGAGGGTGTTTATAAACGGCCACCCGACCCTGCACTGCCACCGTCCAGCCGTTTATATGCAACGGCCGGTCGGGAAGTGGTTAAAGGGCCAACGTGAAGGGGTTAAAAACACAAAAAAATGGATCAAACGCAAACTTCATAGGTGTGAATGAACCTAGCTTTATGCCCCGGTCACATCAAGCCAGGACATAATGAAATCATGCGACTTACAGCGTTTTTTAGAAAGGGATTTTTTTTTAAACACAAAGTGTTGCGTTTTTCAACGGAGACGCTGCAGAAGTGCATGCGGTGCGTTTTTGATGCGTTTTTCATTTTGTGTTTTAATCTGCCCAGCGACAAGCTGGCAAAAAACCCCATAAAAAAGCAAAAATGCAAAATGCATCAAAAATGTGTCAAAAACGCATGTTTAACCTCTTTTCGTCGGCCGAACGCACATTTTGTGTTTTATTAAAAAAGGACATATGTGCAGAGAGTGCGCGCCCTGCTCGCTCCCAGCACACATGTCCAGTACTCACGGAAAGGTCCCGATCTCCTCTTTCAATCGGGACCTTTCCCGATCATGTGACCACCATGATGGCGCGTCACATGACCCTAAACATCGCCCTGCCTCCCGGCTTCTGAAACGCTTAAAGGGCCAGGAGGCGCCGGCGTGAAGGGGTTAAAAACGCAAAAAAATGGATCAAACGCAAACTTCATAGGTGTGAACCTAGCCTTACGCCCCGATCGCATCAAGCCTGAATGAAATTGTGCGACTTACAGTGCATGTGGTGTGTTTTTGATGTGTTTTTCATTTGGTGTTTTAATCTGCTCAGCGATAAGCTGGCGAAAAAATAAAAACGTAAAAAAGCAAAAATGCAAAACGCATCAAAAATGCGTCATAAACCCATGTGTAAAAATGAAAAACAAGGATCAAATCGCACTATGTGAATCGCACCAAAAGTACTGCATGCGCTACTTTAGAAATCGGTGCAGCTCCGACCAAGTCGGAATTGCACCACTTTGACCGCAGTAATTGCAGAGAATAGGGTGCGACTTGGCATGCGATTTAAAAGTCGTAGGGCATGCAAATCGCATGCCAAGTCACACCCAATGTGACACCATAAAAGCGTTCCGGTACGTTTTTTATGCTTTCCGGTTAATTTTTTCTTCAAATTAAATAGGGACATGCCCTGATGACTCCTCCCCCAGGTGTTACGCCATCACACAGCCAGAGTCTCCCATGTTGTCTCCATCCACCACCACCCACTCACCCCGCAGGCAGCGTCTCTTGCACTTCGACAGGCAGCACTTCTCATTCTCCCCACAATTCGTGTCGAAGAAACATTTATCGCCAACGGAGCTGTCGCAGGACTCAGATGACGACTCCAAACTGTCCCCCGTGGGGCACACGCCCTTTGGTCCTGCGGAGAAAGACACAGGTAGTGTCAGCGGTGGCTTCCCAGTCGTAGGTCCACGTTTTGAAGGCACTTCTAAAGTCCAACTCCAGAGAAAGGAGTTTGATTTTTTGGTGATCTGTGGAGCAGGGAAGGGGTACAACCTCGGCTCGGTTTTTAAATGCTGTATTTTTGTTGCCGCCCCTCACTGGGGAATTCATCCTCATTTCCCGTTCCTCATTTCCAGATACCTGGAAAACGGAAGTGACGACGGAAACCTGTGTTTGGGTTGGCTTCGGATTCGTTCGATAAGTGAATCATTCGGTTTTGTCATATACTACTGGAGATAGGAGGAGACTGCGGACATGCTACAAGTGTGGCTAGAGGTTGGAGACATTCTATCGGAGATAGGAGGAGACTGCGGACATGCTACAAGCGTGGTGAGAGGTTGGAGACATCCTATAGGAGATAGGAGGAGACTGCGGACATGCTACAAGTGTCTGTAGAGGTTGGAGACATTCTACAGGAGATAGGAGGAGACTGCGGACATGCTACAAGTGTGGCTAGAGGTTGGAGACATTCTACAGGAGATAGGAGGAGACTGCGGACATGCTACAAGTGTCTGTAGAGGTTGGAGACATTCTACAGGAGATAGGAGGAGACTGCGGACATGCTACAAGTGTGGCTAGAGGTTGGAGACATCCCATAGGAGATAGGAGGAGACTGCGGACATGCTACAAGTGTGGGTAGAGGTTGGAGACATTCTACCATTGATAGGAGGAGACTGCGGACATGCTACAAGTGTGGGTAGAGGTTGGAGACATTCTACAGGAGATAGGAGGAGACTTTTGCTGCAGGAGATGGGAAGAGACTGTGGACATTGTACAAATGTGGGTAGAGGTTGGAGACATCCCATAGGAGATAGGAGGAGATTGCAGGCATACTACAAGTGTGGTTAGAGGTTGGAGACATTCTACAGGGGATAGGAAGAGACTGCGGACATTGTACAAGTGTGGGTAGAGGTTGGAGACATTCTACAGGAGATAGCAGGAGACTGCGGATATGCTACAATTGTGGTTAGAGGTTGGAGACATTCTACAGGAGATAGGAGGAGACTGTTGCTACAGGAGATAGGAGATTACTGTGGACATGGTACAAGTGTGGTTAGAGGTTGGAGACATTGTACAGGAAATAGGAGGGGACTGTTGCTACAGGAGATAGGAGGAGACTGTGGACATGGTACAAGTGTGGATAGAGGTTGGAGACATTCTACAGGAGATAGGAGGAGACTGTGGACATGGTACAAGTGTGGATAGAGGTTGGAGACATTCTACAGGTGATAGGAAGATACCGTGGACATACTACAAGTGTCGTTAGAGGCTGGATACATTCTGCAGGAGATAGAAAGTGACTGTGGATATGGTACAAATGTGGTTAGAGGTTGGAGACATTCTACAGGAGATAGGAGGAGACTGTGGACATGCTAGAAGCAAGGTGAGAGGTTGGAGACATCCTATAGGAGATAGGAGAAGACTGCAGACATGCTACAAGTCTTTTTAGAGGGTAGAGACATTCTGCAGGAGATAGGAAAAGATTGCAGACGTACTACAAGTGTGGTTAGAGGTTGGAGACATTCTACAGGAGATAGGAAGAGATTGCAGACATACTACAAGTGTGGTGAGATGTTGGAGACATTCTACAGCAGATAGGAGGAGACTGCGGACATGCTACAAGTGTGGTGACAGGTTGGAGACATTCTACAAGACATAGGAGGAGACTGCGGACATACTACAAGTGTGGTGAGAGGTTGGAGACATTCTACAGGACATAGGAGGAGACTGTGGACATACTACAAGTGTGGTGAGAGGTGTTGCAAGTGTGGTTGGATACTGAAGACATGCTGCAGGAGATAGGAGGAGACTTTGGACAGGCTACAAGTGTGGTTGGATACTGAAGACATGCTGCAGGATATAGGAGGAGACTGTGGACATGCTGCAAGTATGGTTGGAGACAGGAGACATGCTACAGGAGCCGGGGCATACTGGAAGGGTAGCTGGGGACTGGAGACATTCTACAGTAGATAGGAAGAGACTACGAACATGGTGCAAATTTGGTTAGATACTGAAGGCATTCTGCAGGAGATAGAATGAGACTTTGGCCATGCTACAAGTGTGGTTGGAGACTGGAGAGATACTACAGGGGATAGAAAGAAACGGTGGACATGCTACAAATGTGGTTTGAAGTTAGAGACATGCTACAGGAGATAGGAGGAGACTGTGGACATGCTACAAGTATGGTTGGAGACAAGAGACATGCTACAGGAGATAGGACATACTTCAAGGTAGTTGAGGAGTGGAGACATCCACAGTAGATAGGAAGAGACTAAGGACATGTTGCAAGTGTGGTTGGATACTGAAGACATGCTGCAGGAGATAGGAGGAAACTTTGGACATGATACAAGTGTGGTTGGATACTGAAGACATGCTGCAGGAAATTGGAGGAGACTGTGGACATGTTACAAGTGTGGTTAGAGACAGGAGACATGCTACAAGAGATGGGACATACTACAAGGGTAGTTGAGGACTGGAGACATTCTACAGTAGATTGGAAGAGACTAAGGACATGTTGCAAGTGTGGTTGGATACTGAAGACATTCTGCAGGGGATAGGCATAGACTTTGGACATGCTACAAATGTGTTTGGAAATGGTAGACATACTTTTGGAGGTGAGAAGAAACTGTAGACATGCTACAACTGTGGTTGGAGGTTGGAAGCATGCCACAGGAGATAGGAGGAGACTTTGGACATGCTATAAGTGTGGTTGGAGGTTGGAAGCATGCTACAGGAGATAGGAGGAGACTTCGGACATGCTACAAGTGTGGGTGGAGGTTGGAAGCATGCTACAGGAGATAGGAGGAGACTTCAGACATGCCACAAGTGTGGATGGAGACAGGAGACATGCTATAGGAGATGGGACATACTAGGTAGTTGGGGACTGGAGACATTCTGCAGTAGATGGGAAGAGACCAAGGACATGTTGCAAGTGTGGTTGGATACTGAAGACATGCTGCAGGAGATAGGAGGAGACTTTGGACATGCTACAAGTGTGGTTGGAGGTTGGAAGCATGGTACAGGAGATACTGTAGGAGGAGACTTCAGACATGCTACAAGTGTGGTTAGAGACAAGAGACATGCTACAGGAGATGGGACATACTACAAGGGTAGTTGGGGACTGGAGACATTCTACAGTAGATGGTAATAGAATAAGGACATGTTGCAAGTGTGGTTGGATACTGAAGACATGCTGCAGGAGATAGGAGGAGACTTTGGACATGCTACAAGTGTGGTTGAAGGTTGGAAGCATGCTACAGTAGATGGGAAGAAACTACGGACATGCTCCAAGTGTGGTTGGAGACAGGAGACATGCTATAGGAGATGGAAAAAGACTGCGTACATGCTTCAAGTATGGTTGGAGACTGGAGATACAGTACAGGAGCTGTGAACATGTTACAAGTGTAGTTGGAGACTGGAGAGTTACTACATGAGATGGCAGATGATTTGGGGGACATGTTACAAATGTGGGTGGAGACTGCAAAGATACTACAGGAGATGGGAAGAGACTGTGGACATGCTACCAGTGTGGCTGGAGACTGGAGATATACTAGAGGAGATAGGAAAGCACTGTGGACATGCTATAAGTGTGTGGTTGGAGACTGGAGAGATACTGCAGGAGATAGGAAAGGACTGTGGACATGCTACCAGTGTGGCTGGAGACTGGAGATATACTACAGGAGATAGCAAGAGACTGAGGACATACTACCAGTGTGTTTGGAGACAGGAGAGATACTACAGGAGATGGGAAGAGACTGTGGACATGCTACAAGTGTGTGGTTGGAGACTGGAGAGATACTACAGGAGATAGGAAGAGACTGAGGACATGCTACCAGTGTGTTTGGAGACAGGAGAGATACTACAGGAGATGGGATGAGACTGTGGACATGCTACAAGTGTGTTTGGAGACTGGAGAGATACTATAGGATATAGGAAGAGACTGAGGACATGCTACCAGTGTGTTTGGAGACAGGAGAGATACTACAGGAGGTGGGAAGAGACTGAAGACATGCTAGTAGTGCGTTTGGAGACAGGAGAGATACTACAGGAGATAGGAAGAGACTGAGGACATGCTACCAGTGCGTTTGCAGACAGGAGAGATACTACAGGAGATAGGAAGAGACTGAGGACATGCTACCAGTGCGTTTGGAGACAGGAGAGATACTACAGGAGATGGGAGGAGACTGTGGACATGTTACAAGTGTGGTTGGAGACTGGAGAGATACTACAGAAGATAGGAAAGGACTGAGGACATGCTACAAGTGTGTGGTTGGAGACTGGAGAGATACTACAGGAGATAGGAAGAGACTGAGGACATGCTACCAGTGTGTTTGGAGACAGGAGAGATACAACAGGAGAGAGGAAGATACTGAGGACATGCTACAAGTGTGTGGTTGGAGGCTGGAGAGATACTAGAGGAGATAGGAAGAGACTGAGGACATGCTACCAGTGTGTTTGGAGACAGGAGAGATACTACAGGAGATAGGAAAGGACTGTGGACATGCTACAAGTGTGGTTGGAGACAGGAGAGATACTACAGGAGAAGGGAAGAGACTGAGGACATGCTACCAGTGTGTTTGGAGACAGGAGAGATACTACAGGAGATGGGAAGAGACTGAAAACATGCTACCAGTGTGTTTGGAGACAGGAGAGATACTACAGGAGATGGGAAGAGACTGTGGACATGGTACAAGTGTGGTTGGAGACTGAAGAGATACTACAGAAGATAGGAAAGGACTGTGGACATGCTACAAGTGTGTGGTTGGAGACTGGAGAGATACTAGAGGAGATAGGAAGAGACTGAGGACATGCTACCAGTGTGTTTGGAGACAGGAGAGATACAACAGGAGAGAGGAAGATACTGAGGACATGCTACAAGTGTGTGGTTGGAGACTGGAGAGATACTAGAGGAGATAGGAAGAGACTGAGGACATGCTACCAGTGTGTTTGGAGACAGGAGAGATACTACAGGAGATAGGAAAGGACTGTGGACATGCTACAAGTGTGGTTGGAGACAGGAGAGATACTACAGGAGATAGGAAGAGACTGAGGACATACTACAAGTGTGGTTGGAGACAGGAGAGATACTACAGGAGATGGGAAGAGACTGAGGACATGCTACCAGTGTGGTTGGAGACAGGAGAGATACTACAGGAGATAGGAAGAGACTGAGGACATGCTACAAGTGTGGTTGGAGACAGGAGAGATACTACAGGAGATGGGAAGAGACTGAGGACATGCTACAAGTGTGTTTGGAGACAGGAGAGATACTACAGGAGATGGGAAGAGACTGAAAACATGCTACCAGTGTGTTTGGAGACAGGAGAGATACTACAGGAGATGGGAAGAGACTGTGGACATGTTACAAGTGTGGTTGGAGACAGGAGAGATACTACAGAAGATAGGAAAGGACTGAGGACATGCTACAAGTGTGTGGTTGGAGACTGGAGAGATACTACAGGAGATAGGAAGAGACTGAGGACATGCTACCAGTGTGTTTGGAGACAGGAGAGATACAACAGGAGAGAGGAAGATACTGAGGACATGCTACACGTGTTTGATTGGAGACTGGAGAGATACTACAGGAGATAGGAAGAAACTGAGGACATGCTACAAGTTTGGTTGGTGATGAAAGAGAAATAGTGTTTGTTATTCTTGAGGGCATTTACATAAATGGTAGCAGTGAGCACTATGGTTTCCCTTTTTTTTTTTCCTTTTTGAGCTTTGCTTTGCTTAAGGAAGAAGAGATGATGTCAACCTTTGAATGTTTATCTGCTGGAGGGAATGCGGAATTGGCGCTTGAACCTTTTACTATACAGGTGAAGTGGTGCTTCAACCTCCAATCATTTAAGGAATCTGCATAACAAGGCGAGCAGATTGGACACACAGGGTGGTGAATGTACACTTCTCATCGTTGCTTTCAAGGGAAGAACCTGTTGAAGAGCACCCGGGAATTTGTTTTTGTGCAGGAAGCTGTCGCTGGATGACACAATTAATATTGGGATCGCTATCTCTATCACATGTGGTTTGTATACATGAAGTCTTGTGTAAAGTTTACAGTGAGCACTATGATATCTTTTATACACGTGCATTTCGTTTCATTACGAATCAAAATTTGGACAAAATTTTCAATATTCGGAGATTCGGATGTGTCCAAATTTCCGAATCATGATAATAACGAATTTCAACAAATCTGATATAAATTATAACAAAACTAATTATCCAAGTTTGAAAATGAATTTGAATTAAAAAATGAATCTGAATTCAAAATGGAAACAATAAATACAGTAAGGTATAGAAGTAAAATAAGATGATGATTCCTACTTAGGCTGCTTTATAAAATAAAATAGAATAGAATATAAAAGTATAGAACAGAATAGAATAAAGATGAATAGAATAGAATGAAACTGAATAGAAAAAAAATAGAGAATGGAAAATAAAAGAATAGAATGGAATACAAAGGAATAGAATATAATATATTACGAACAGAATAGACTAGACAGTAAAAAAGAAAATAAAGGAATATAATAAAAAAGAACATAATAGAAAACATAGAGAATGGAAAATAAAAGAATAGAATAGAATACAAAGGAATATAGAATATATAACAAACAGAATAGACTAGAAAGTAAAGGAAAAGAAAATAAAGGAATAGAATAGAAAATAATAGAATAGAAAAACAGAATAGATTAGAATGGAATTGAAAAAATATAGCTGTCTAGAATGACAGCCTCCTGAATAGACTGAATAGAACAGGACAGAATAAAACAGAATAGAAAAATTAAAGAATGGAAAATAAAAGAATGGAATACAAAGGAATATAATAGAATATATTAAAACGGAATAGAAAAGAAAGGAAAAGAAAATAAAGGAATATAATAAAAAAGAACATAATAGAAAAAATAGAGAATGGAAAATAAAAGAATAGAATAAAATACAAAAGAATAGAATAGAGTATATTAAAACAGAATAGAAAAGAAAGTAAAGGAAAAGAAAATAAAGGAATATAATAGAAAAGAACAGAATAGAAAAAAATAGAATAGATTAGAATAGAATTAAAAGAATATAGCTATCTAGAATGACAGCCCCTTGAATAGACTGAATAGAACAGAACAGAATAAAACAGAATAGAAAAATTAAAGAATGGAAAATAAAAGAATAGAATGGAATACAAAGGAATATAATAGAATATATTAAAACGGAATAGAAAAGAAAGTAAAGGAAAAGAAAATAAATGAATATAATCGAAAAGAACAGAATAGAAAAAAATAGAATAGAATAGAATAAGAATGGATTAGAATATAATTAAAAGAATATAGCTATCTAGGATGACAGCCCCTTGTATAGACTGAATAAAACAGAATAGAATAAAACAGAGTAGAAAAAAATTGAGAAATTTGGGATTTGGGGGGTTGTGCTAGAAAGGGTGATTTAGAGGGCGGAGTGGTACTAGGAGGGTAGATTTGTGTGAGGAAGGGGGGTGTGGGGGGATTTGTGCTAGAAGGGGAAATTTGTGTGTGTGTGTGTGTGGGGTGGGGGGGGTGTTAGTGCTAGGAGAGGGGATTAAGGGGAGATTTATGCTGGAATTTGGAGGGAGATGGAGGATTTATGCTTAGAGGGGAAATTTGAGTGTAGAGGCTTTGTACTAGGAGGGAGGATTTGGGGAGGGAGATTTGTTGAGCTGGGAGGGGGGAATTTGGAGAGGTAGAGGGAAATTTGTGGGAGGTGAATTATTTGTTTGGGGAGAATTTTAGCTCGCAAAGGGAATTTATGTTTAGGAGTAAGTGTGAAGACTAGTGGTCACATTTTTTTTTTTTGGAGGGGAGGGAGGGGATTTTTGAGGGCACATGATGCTCATAGATTGGGGGGGGGGGCACCATTTGGCATCTTCGCCCTGGGAGCTAGATGATCATGTCCCGCCACTGAGTGACATCATCCCGCACCGGCCAATAAAGACAGCCAGCGAGGAACCTATGGAAAGGCAAGTATTAATCCTTTTAGTTCTGCTTTAAGCCAGTGGTCTCCAAACTGTGGTCTGGGGGCCGGGTGCAGCCCTTTGCTTGCTTTTATCTGGCCTTCGGGGCACTATTTCATTCACCGACACCAACAATGGGGCACAGTTCCTCCCAATGACACCAGTGATGGGCCATAGCTCCTCCAAATGACACCAACAGTGGGGCCCAATGGCACTAATGATGGGGCACAATTCCTGCCAATGACTCCAATGATGGGGCACAATTCCTGCCAATGACTCCAATGATGGGGCACAATTCCTGCCAATGATACCAATGATGAGGCACAGTTCCTCCCAGTGACACCAACAGTGGGGCCCAATGGCACTAATGTTGAGGCACAATTCCTGCCAATGACTCCAATGATGGGGCACAATTCCTGCCAATGACTCCAATGATGGGGCACAATTCCTCCCAATGATACCAATGATGAGGCACAGTTCCCCCAATGACACCAACAGTGGGGCCCAATGGCGCTAATGATGGGGCACAATTCCTGCCAATGACGCCAATGATGGGGCACAATTCCTCCCAATGACACCAGTGATGGGGCACAATTCCTCCAAATGATACCAATTATGAGGCACAGTTCCTCCCAATGACACCAACAGTGGGGCCCACTGGCACTAATGATGGGGCACAATTCCTGCCAATGACACCAATGATGAGGCACAATTCCTCCCAATGATATCAATGATGAGGCACAATTCCTCCCAATGACACCAACAATGAGGCCATTTGATGCCAGTGATGTGGCACAATTCCTCCCAATGACGCCAGTGATGGGGCACAATTCCTCCCAATGATACCAATGATGAGGCACAGTTCCTCCCAGTGACACCAACAATGAGGCCTAGTGGCACTAAAGATGGGGCACAATTCCTGCCAATGACACCAATGATGGGGCACAATTCCTCCCAATGATACCAATGATGATGCACAGTTCCTACCAATGACACCAACAATGGGGCACAGTACTGCCCAATGACACCAACAATGGGGCACAATGACGCCAGTGATGGGGCAAAATTCCTCCCAATTACATCAACGATGGGACACTATTCCTACCAATGACGGGGCACTATTCCAACCAATGACACCAACGATGGGGCCCAATTACACCAATGATGGGGCACAAATCCTCGCAATGACACCAATGATGGGGCACTATTCTTACCAATGATACCAATAATGGGGTACTATTCCTCCCAATGACACCAATGATGGGGCCCAATTACAGCAGTGATGGGGCACAAATCCTCCCAATGACACCAATGATGGGGCCTAATTACACCAGTGATGGGGCACAATTCCTTGCAATGACACCAGTGATGGGGCACTATTCTTACCAATGATACCAATGATGGGGCACTATTCCTCCCACTGATACCAATGATGGGGAACTATTCCTCCCACTGACACCAATGATGGGGCACTATTCCTCCCACTGATACCAGTGATGGGGCCACTATTCCTCTCACTGATATCAATGATGGGG
The DNA here is from genome assembly GCF_062004578.1 of Staurois parvus. Classification (NCBI taxonomy): domain Eukaryota; kingdom Metazoa; phylum Chordata; class Amphibia; order Anura; family Ranidae; genus Staurois; species Staurois parvus. Next base: position 1,539,476 of record NW_028318977.1, read on the forward strand.
CACTATTCCTCCCACTGATACCAATGATGGGGCACTATTCCTCCCAATGACACCAAGGATGAGGCACTATTCCCCCCACTGACACCAATGATGGGACACTATTCCTCCCACTGACACCAATGATGGAACACTATTCCTCCCACTGATACCAATGATGGGATCCAATTACACCAATGATGGGGCACAATTCCTCCAAATGACACCAAGGATGGGACATTGTTTACTCCAGCTTATGCTGGGACATTTTCTACTCCCGATGGCCCCTCTAAAGTCTTAAGGACAGTAAACTGGCCCTTTGTTTAAAACGTTTGGAGACCCCTGCCTTCAGCTATCTGCCTGGAGTTCTGATTTCAAACCATGCATGTTCCCCTGGAGTCCTTAGGCTTGGTGCCCTCTGGCATTTGATATTTAGTACTACTCACGGCTGGGTTCTGTACACAACATGTCGCAGTAGGAGGGGCAGCACTTCAACGATCCCGTGCAATCGGAGTCAGAGTCACATTGTAACTGAACACTATTGTCATCACTACAGTCGTAGGGGCGTGCTGGAGCTCCAGGACAGGTTCCTTTCTTGGGTGCTGGAAAAAAAAAGAAAAGCAGTTGATTACCAGATTCGGCAGCAGGTTCCGCGCTGGCCATCCAAAAAAATGGGGAAATTTGGATGTCCAGTGACACCATTTATTGAACACAGATCGCGCTCCATGACTTTTTCGGATCGCGGTTGACCAATTGTTTTCACGAGGAAAGATAAAAGTTAACTTGTCCTATTGGCACGTGGAACATCCTCCACTGCTGCTCAGGTAAGACGTATGCCAGTGGCAGCCAATGGGTTAAAAGTGACCGCAAGACCAGTGTGCTTCGAAAGCTTGGACTACAGTCTAGTTAGTTGGCCAATAAATGGCACCACCCTAAATCCAGACTTCTACTTTTATCACTTTCAGAGAAGGTTCTCCTGTAGGAACAACCACCCCTCCCCACCCTCTGATGCTCACCTTCACCACCCCAACCTGCCAGTAACAGCCACCAGCTACGTCCTGTTTGTAATTTGTAACAAATGGATGAAGAACATTTCATAAATACGTTATAACAAAATGAACAGCTTTCTGGCCTACAGATGGGAAAATAATTTCCAAAGTAGTCTTGGGAACACCTCTGCTTTTGGATGAATGGCTGTTGGGGGGGGGGGGGTTACCAAACTTCTCATCCTGGTGACACCTATTACCAGGACCATACTCTTGGGTAACTCATATTACAGCTCGGGATGAGTCTGAACTTTTGCTGTTTGGGCATTTGGACATACCCTGAACGTTTTGCCCATCCGGCCCTCTGTTGGGTGGGAACCTAGAATCATAGGAGCACCATTTCTACAGCTTCTACACATGGCGGCTTCCCACTGTCATTGGTTCCTAAGGAAGCAGCAAGGGCCTGCAGCTGCTTGTACTGGCTGGGAACCAATTGACTTTACATACGGACTTTGACTAGGCCACTCCAAAACCTTCATTTTCTTTTTTTTCAAGCCAATCAAAGGTGGACTTGCTGGTGTGTTTCGGATCATTGTCCTACTGCCTAACCCAAGTGGGCTTGAGCTTCAGGCCATGAACTGATGGCTGGATGTTCTTGTGATGAACCGTCCCTTTGTGATAACATTTTGCCCTTTCTGTTCTGGTTTTATCCCCTTGTTAAGTGGTCTTCCCATTCTCCCCTTGTTAAATGGTCTTCCCATTCTCCCCTTGTTAAGTGGTCTTCCCATTCTCCCCTTGTTAAGTGGTCTTCCCATTCTCCCCTTGTTAAGTGGTCTTCCCATTCTCCCCTTGGTAAAGCTGTATATGTTTAGCAGCTGTTATGTAGACAAACATTCTTCACTGTTTATGGAAATGTGACGTTCACGGAGCTGGTCCTTCCATAGAACACTATGAGACAGGAACTGAACGAAATGCTGGATCTGGGAATTATTCAGCCCTCCCAGAGCCCCTGGGCCTCTCCTGTTGTTCTTGTCCCCAAGAAAGATGGTAGCATCCGCTTTTGTGTTGACTACCGACGCCTCAATGACCACACGGTTAGTGAAGCCTACCCGATGCCCCGTATCGATGACCTACTGGACCGGCTGGCTGGATCCCGCTATGTCACTACTCTGGACTTGAGCAAGGGCTACTGGCAAATCCCCTTATCTGCAGAGGGTCGGGAGCGCTCTGCCTTCATCACCCCCTTTGGCCTGTTTGAGTTTCTCAACATGCCTTTTGGCATGAAGAATGCTCCTGCCACCTTCCAGCGTACGGTGGACCAGCTGCTGAGGGGCTGTCATGACTTTGCCTGCGCCTACCTGGATGACATTGCCATCTTTAGTGAAACATGGGAAGACCACCTCCAGCATGTGGGCTTTGTCCTGGACTGAATTGCAGGGGCCAACCTCACGATTCGACCAGACAAGTGCCAGATGGGGATGGCGGAGGTGCAATATTTAGGACACCGGGTGGGAGGGGGTAAACTGCGCCCAGAACCGGCTAAAATAGAAGCCATTAAGGAATGGCCCACCCCCCAGACCAAGAAACAGGTTATGGCATTCCTGGGCACTGCTAACTATTACCGCAAATTTGTTCCTCATTTCAGCACGATTGCAAAGCCCCTGACAGAGCTCACCAAGAAGACCATGCCCCGGATGGTAACCTGGACCCCGGCCTGCTAGACCGCATTTGATCGGCTGAAGGAGGCCCTTTCCCATGACCCCGTCCTAGCAGCGCCCAACTACCAGCGAAGGTTCATCGTGCAGACAGATGCCTCCACTTATGGGCTGGGGGCCGTCCTCAGCCAGGTAAATGAGGAGGGGGAGGAGCACCCTGTGGCCTTCCTTAGCAGGAAACTATTAGACCGGGAGGTGGCCTATGCCACCATAGAAAAGGAGTGCCTGGCCATAGTGTGGGCGTTGAAGAAACTTCAACCCTATTCGTATGGCCGGGAGTTCACCATCCTCACGGACCATAACCCCCTCACCTGGCTGAATCGGGTCTCCGGGGATAATGGCCGCCTCTTACGATGGAGCCTGGCCTTACAACCATACAATTTCACCATCCAATACCGACGGGGAAGCCAGCACCACAATGTAGATGGGCTGTCCCGTCAGCAAGACCCCCAGTAAATGCAGTCCACAAGTGCCTCTACGGGAACCTGTTGAGGTTCCCCTGGCGGCACTTGTAGAATGGAGGGGGGAGGGGTTGTCACGGAGCTGGTCCTTCCTTCCCCATCCTCCAGGTTTGCTGGCTGCTACCCTTCTGTCCCATCCATGCTGGGACTTCTAGTCCTCTTTGTCCCTGACACAGGCAGACCTCAGCAGCCCCTCACCCCCCCTGGCTTGCAGCCTGGCCTCCTGCTGAAGGAATCCACAAACAGGCCATCTCCTCCCTTCCCCCTCATGCATGAATTCCTGGGCTCCCTGGGCAGGTCTGGAGACCTGGGAGACAGTACCCTTTTCCATGGTAACCCGATAGGAAGTATCTGGTTACCAGCTCTATTCTTAAGGGTGAGCAGAAAAAACCCCATTGTGTTCTCCTGGCTGCCTGTGTGAGGGAAGGCTGTGCTGAGGGCCAGCTTCTCTCATCCGAAAATCCCCCGTCCTCCTCCTCATCTCCTGGACTGTCTGTGCTGCCTGGAATCCCTGCACTGTGGAGGCATCTTCTGCTGTCCCCGTGAACCTGCCTGGATCTATCCCCTGCCTGGACTTAACCTCTTGTTCTCCGTGAACCGGCCTGGACTTAACCTTTCCCTGCCTGGAGCCTCCTGTGTGGACTAACTCTGTGGATTACAATAACCCTGTGGTTCCATATTGCCTTCCAGAGAACTGTGTGTTGCTGTGTCTGGTGTGGATCTGTGGACTAAAGGAACTGTTGTCTGTGCCCCAAAAACCTCCCCAATAAAAGCACGTTGGGTTCCGTGCAATCTGTCTCTGTGTGCTCTCTGGTTCTCTTGACAGTGACCTTGTAGTCTTTCACTTCTATAGAGTTCATACTGTATTGTTGGGTTGTAGGGTTTTGTTGTGGGTGGGGAAAACCTGGTACCAGGCTGTCTGGTGGGGGTGAAGCTGTATATACTGAACCGTGTTCAATAAAGATTGATTCATTTCACCCTACACGAAGTTCCGACTCGTGGTTTGGGATATCAGGGAAGGATTGGTTTTGAGCTCTAATACCTCTCTTGGCAGAGCACTGGAAGACTTGCAGGATAAGGGACCATTGGCTGAGACGCATCGCTCCACACGAGGAAGCTCAGGCTGAACTGTTCCGCCACAGTTCTCTTTCAGGATTTTCTGTTAGAGCGTAGAATTCAGGGTTACATCAATTATGGGAAGTCTTCCCGATTCTGACCATCTAGACCATCACACTACCACCACCATGTTTCAATGTTGCAATGATGTTCTATTTATATAATGCTGTGTTCATTTTATGCCTGATGTTACGGGACGCACACCTTCCAAAAAGTCCACAGAATATTTGCCCAAAAGTCTTGGGGATAATCAAGATGCGAGACAAGCCATTGTGTTCTTTTTGGTCAGCAATGGCTTTGGCCTTGGAACTCTCCCATGGAGGTCATTTTTGCCCAGTCTCTTTTTTATTGTTGAATCCTGAACACTGACCTTAACTGAGGCAGATGAGGCCTTCAGTCCTTTAGATGTTGCTCCGGCTTCTTTTATGACCTCCTGGATGAGTCGTCGTTGTGCTGTTGGAGTAATCTTGGCAGGCCGGCCACTCCTGGGACGGTTCACCACTGTTCCAAGTTTTCTCTGCTTGTGCAAAAGCAAAGACTGGGGGGGGGGACAACACTCACAGAGGGAGTCATGCTTGAGGTGATAGTCATAAAACTGTTGGATAATCATTGAGGAATCCCATGTCCAAATTCAGGCCGTTATCTCTGGAGTCAAATAGAACTATCATTCTTAGTTCAAAAGTTTTTCTTTCCTGAATGGATTTGCAATTTCCTTTAAGAACTAAGTTCTAAATTTTTGAACTAAGAATGATAATTCTATTTGACACAAGAGATAATGGCCTGAATTTGGACATGGGATTCCTCAATGATTATCCAACAGTTTTATGACTATCACCTCAAGCGTGACTCCCTCTGTGAGCGTTGTCCCCCCCCCCCCAGTCTTTGCTTTTGCTGTGTCTTGTCTCTAGTCTCTTTTTTTTTTTCTTTCTTTTTCATCCCCCACATCTCTTCTAACATTCTGCTAAAACTTTGTGATTAGTACTGCTTGGACCTTGAAGAAGGGGACATTCCTCGAAAACTTGTCCTCAAAATTGTATGTTAGTGCAATAAAAAAAGTATCACGGACAGTACTCAATTGTTTCTGTCGCAAATGCACTAGTACGGCTACAATCACCTCAAGCATTTTGAGACAGATAAAACTTTATTTTGGTGGTTTTTATTCACTACTAGGATTTTTTATTTTTTTGCTATATAAATGAAAAAGTCCAAAAATTTTGAAAAAAAAGTGTTTTGCAAATAAATAAATCTTGGCCAAAATGTGTTCATCTATCTTTTTAGTTAAAAAAAAAATAACCCAAATTAGTTTATAACCCCAAATTATAATTTTTCAAATTTCTTTTACATTTTTATTTTATTGTTTTATATTATTATTTATGTTTTTTTAAACATACTGTCATCCTAACAGTACAGCAGTACAATGTCACCATAGTGACACTGTACTACTTGTGGGGGGTGATGAAGATTTTTTTTTCTTTTTTTACACCGATTGCTTTTACACCCATAAAGGCTGTAAAAGCAATCATTTCTCTTTCTCTCTGTGTGCATTCCTGCAGCCATTGAGAAATACTGTGAGAGCTGTGATTGGTCACAGCTTGTCACATGGTACAAGGCCGTTGTGAGTAGCCCTGTACCATGTGACCTCTGTGATCATTCACAGATTTCACAAGTAGTAAGCAATGGTGTCAGGAAGTGACATCTTATTAACTACTATTCATGTGATCACTGATTGGCCAATCAGTGATCACATGAATCGGGACCCATACTCCCCTTATGCTCATACCTCGCTTTTGAATCGTTCGTGGTCCTAACCCCACCGTTGATTCCGAGCTGGGGGTGGAGCTCTGACCACAAGTGCCCATCAAGACTGCGTTCCCAGACCCTAGGTTGCATGTCTGAATGTATCTGTAGCTTCGTGTTTCCCGCCTTCTTAAATTTTTACCGTTTTTTAGGAGGCAATATGAAGGGAGGGAGGGGAGGAATGAAAGGAGAAAAAAACAACCAAAAAAAAACAACAACAAACAAAACAAAGCAACCCCAGAAATTAACTACATATTTCCAAAAATTCCCTTCCGTTCCTCCCCTTCCTCCCCTATTTTTTCTATGGTGCATTCTCATTTTGGGGACTGTATGCCAGCTATCACTCTCTATTCCTCTATTCTCTTCCACCCCCTTCTCCCATCCTGGAATGTCTACATGCTGTAATTCAAGTCTCTCACAAAAGTCTCTCAGATCTTCCAGAAATCTCAATCTGGCAGAGCGGCCGTCTTTCCAGTCAATTACGCATTCAGGAAACCCCCTACTGTATCGCACATTTTGTTTTTGAATTTGTTCCAGTAATAGCTTAAACGTTCTCCTTCTAGCCAATGTTTCTGATGATATATTTTTATTACTGGTTTTCCCTTTGTCTTCTTCCATAGCTCTACTTCATCTTTATAATGATGGAATTGAACAATCACGTCTCTTGTGTTTCCATTTCCTCTTCCTCGAGCTCTTCCTATTCTGCGCACTCTGTTGATCTTCAGATTCTCTGTTCCTGATCTGTCTGTTATTATATTGAACATTTTCACCATAGTCTCCATCAGGTCTTCTCCTTCCAAGGTCTCAGGTAAACCCTGTATCCTCAGATGACACCCTCTGTTTCTGTTCTCTTGATCTTCCAGTTTATATAGCAGACTCCTTTGCTCCTTTCTCACATCTTCCATCTGTTTTTCTAATTTTATTATTGCTTGGGCATGCCTATTCAATTTCCCCTCAGTCTCTTCTACTCGCGATAAGACTTGCCTCCGATCTTTGTGTTTTATCACCATCTCCTGCTTTGATTCATTTCACGCTACACGAAGTTCCGACTCGTGGTTTGGGATATCAGGGAAGGATTGGTTTTGGGCTCTAATACCTCTCTTGGCAGAGCACTGGAAGACTTGCAGGATAAGGGACCATTGGCTGAGATGCATCGCTCCACACGAGGAAGCTCAGGCTGAACTGTTCCGCCACAGTTCTCTTTCAGGATTTTCTGTTAGAGCGTAGAATTCAGGGTTACATCAATTATGGCAAGTCTTCCCAATTCTGACCATCCAGACCATCACACTACCACCACCATGTTTCACTGTTGCAATGATGTTCTATTTATAAAATGCTGTGTTCATTTTATGCCTGATGTTACGGGACGCACACCTTCCAAAAAGTCCACAGAATATTTGCCCAAAAGTCTTGGGGATAATCAAGATGCGAGACAAGCCTTTGTGTTCTTTTTGGTCAGCAATGACTTTGGCCTTGGAACTCTCCCATGGAGGTCATTTTTGCCCAGTCTTTTTTATGTTTTTGTTTTTTCACCATCTCCTGCTTTATAGAGCGTTCCAGTCTCATAAACATATCCGCTAGATCAGCATTAATAAACATCTGTGGGGCCCTCCCTTGCTCTTCAAAATTTTCCATAGCCGACTCATTTTCAATATTTTCCCCTTCAGCAATTTGGCTAATATTTGATATTTCCATAGATAATCTGGAACGATCCCCATTGGTGGTTTCCATTTCCCGCCTGATGCTTACGCCTTGTTGTCTCTCTGGGGTCTGTCCCTCCAAGTTTTTTTCTTGTGGGGGTATATACTGTTTTAATTGAGCTTGTTTGAGAAGTCTTTGACCCTCCCCTTGCCACTTTACTTATCATGGTAATAATTTATTTTCTATCTTTTCCCAACCAGGAATTTACTTCTGTTGGACAAATTGGGGATATAATTCTCCAAGAATCGTGTCTCTTAGGTTTTCTTTTCCTTAGGGTCTCCAATATCTTCACCTTTCTTATGTCTCTATGCCTGCTCCTTCTGGCCCCCCTGAATGATCCCCCCATATTACGCTTCAAACAGTGCAGATCGTTTTAAAATTTTTTGGAAACTCACCATCCCTTGTAGCCCCTCTGCGCCTCCTTCACACCACTTTCCTCCTGTTAAGGTTGCCTCGGCTACAGATGGGCTTCCTTTCATCAGAGGGACCTCTTGCACTATCAGATGGCTGATCTCTCCTGTAGCGATGGCAAACTGTTTTGGGGGGGTTACCCTCTATGTAGTTCCCTGGGTCCTGGGCTCCTGAACAGTCAGAGCAGGCTTATGGCAAATAGGGCGGTGGGGCCAGGCTGTCCTCTGTACAGAGCCCGCTGGTGTCTCCACATCTCAGTGCTCCTGGCCACGTGACCACCTGGCGTCCGCCACTCCAGCCTCCAGCAGGGTCTGCCTCCCTTCTAGGTGACCACTTCCTCTCTCCATCCTCCGCTTCCCTGCCTCCACCCGTCTCTGCCAGTCCTCCACACAGGGGACCCATTCCTCAACAGGATACTCACGTGGCAGCGGTCCTGAGCACCAGGTGACTTAAAGCCTTCTGGGCGATCCTAGCTTGTGGGTCACAAGGAGTGTCAGCTATCCGGGAGCTCTCAGCGCCATGTTCAGCTTTAAGTGATGTGTTGATTCAACAGGTCTGGCAGAAATCAGGCATGGGTGTGGCAAGTGAAATTTAACTCAGCTTCCCAAAAATGTGGTTATTCACAGTTCATTCATGATTTGGCAAGGGGGGTATTTACTTTTTCACATAGGGCCAGGCAGGTTTGGACAGCTTTTTTCCTTTAATAATTTATCATTTAAAAACTGCATTTTGTATTTACTCAGGTTATCTGTGTGTGATATTAAAATTTGTTTGGTAATCTGAAACATTTAAGTGGGACAAATATGCAAAAAAAAAAATAAATCAGGAAGGAGGCAAATATTTTTTCACAACACTGTATATGTGTAAGGGTATTATGTACCCCATACTCATTCATGTGTGGGGAGGCAATATCTGTGGGATCCCTTATTATAAAAGATTTAAATAGGCCCCCCTGCTAGCTGACCCTCACAACCCCCAGCCAGGGTTGTGGGGAGGAGGGACTTGTCCTCATCAACATGTCCTCCCTGGCAAGGTATCTCCCCATGTTGAGGGCTAGCTAACCATTGTCAATGGTTCCTAAGGAAGCAGCAGGCACTTTCACCTGCTTGTACCCACTGTGTCCATAGGACACAATGGATTCCCCAGCCGCATAAACAAAGAGGCGGAGATAGCAGTGACATCACTGCCCAAATGTGTCCATTATCCCCTTCTCCTCCCTTATATAGCTGATGATAACTCCTGGATTCATTTGGAAAATGGTACCATCTGGATCAGTTGTGTACCCCAGGTTTGTGGGTTTTTTTTCGATGGGAGGGGAATGATTGATGATCCATTTTTTGAAGTTTCTCATTATCTTTAGGTTACATCTTTTTTTTAATTGTGAACGCGTAGGAATACTATGTACCCCATATGTGTCGGGGGGGGGAGGGGGGCAGAATCTGTGGGTCCCCTTATTATTAAAGATTCCAATAAGCCCCCTGCCAGCTGACCCTCACAACCACTGGCCACAGTTGTGGGGAGGAAGCCCTTGTCCTCATCAATGTGGGATGTCCCCTTGGCAAAGTGTCTCTCATAAGAGTGTGCAACCTATTACATTAGGGTATGCACCCCAAAACTCAAGCACACATATGTATCTTTCTGATCTACCCGCCTGCAGGTTCAGAGTGAAAGAGAACTGCTTCCACACTTCTCTTATAAGCAAGGCTGCTCATTGGGAGATCTTTCCCATCTCCTCATTGGCACACAGAGCAATATTAGTAATGCACATGGGGTAATTAAGGTGTACCCAAGCACATCTGGCACACTCTGTGCGCAGGCACATCTGGCACACTCTGTGCGCAGGCACATCTGGCACACCCTGTGCGCAGGCACATCTGGCACACTCTGTGCGCAGGCACATCTGGCACACCCTGTGCGCAGGCACATCTGGCACACCCTGTGAACAGGCACATCTGGCACACCCTGTGCGCAGGCACATTGGCAAATGCCTATGGTAAATTCCTACGTTGAAGGCACGTGTCCTGATATAGTTCAAGTGGAATGAAGGGGCCTCCCCTCCTGGCCGGTCAGGCTGTATGTTTCTATTAATGGACTGATATGGATTTATAAGGGGATCTCACCATTTTTTTCAGTTTTTTGGTTCCATAAAATACTATACATAGCAGACCCTTGGAAGGGTCCATGTGCTGTTCTTTTTTCCAGCTGGCAATGAAACGTCATTTGCTGGTAATTTTTGGCAATTTTTCCCCTCTGTGCTGCAGAACTTTCTGTACATCATAGAGATGTGCCCCTTTACAGGCAGGATTACCTTCCCTCCAACACTCTTTAAAGGAATTGAGCATTTGTAATATTCCATTTAAACATTTAAAAAAAAATCTAAAATTTTGAGTCTTTAAAATAAATGAAAATGCTTCTGGCAGAAGCAAATTTTTATATTTCCTTTTTCATTGGTACTTGTTCTCCCCCATGCAAATTTTTTACCACCTCTTCTAGATTAGTCCAGAAAAAGGGCATTTTTAATTTGACAGTTTCACCTCACTTTAAGGTCAGTGGGTTTGGGTTAAGCATCTAAACTTCTTTATTGTTTGAACAACGCTTGAACCAAAACTAGGGAAGCTAGGCTCATCCCTAGTTGCAGCTGCTGCCATAAGACATCCAGGAGCCACTGGGACAGCAAGAAGGCCCAAGCATTATTTATAAAGACTGGTGCTTTGCATTTAAAGTGCACTGTCCTCCATATCTTCCATATACTGTACTTTCCCTGTAATGAAGCTCTACTATTATATGCTATCCAATGACTAGACCAGTGGATTCCAGACAGTGGCCCTGGAGCCAGATGCAGCTCTTTTCTTGCCTTTATCTGGCGCTTGAAGCATTTTTCCTCCCACTGATGCAAGATACTATTCCTCCTACGGCCACTAACAATGGGGCATCATTCCTGCTACTGACATCAACAATGGGGCACTATTTCTCCCATTGGCACCAAGCATGGGGCACTATTCCTTCCACTGAAACTAATAATAGGGGGCACCATTCATTTCACTGACAATAATATTGGTGCACCAATCCTTCCATTGACACCATTAATAGGGCACCATTCCTTTCACTGACACAAATAATGGTGCATCAATCCTTCCATTGACACCAAGAATGGGGCACCAATCCTTTCATTGATACCAATAATGGGGCACCATTCCTTCCACTGACACAAATAATGGTGCACCAATCCTTCCATTGACACCAATAATGGGGCACTATTCCTTCCACTGACACAAATAATGGTGCACCAATCCTTCCATTGACACCAATAATGGGGCACCATTCCTTCCACTGCCACAAGTAATGGTGCACCAGTCCTTCCATTTACACTAATAATGGTGCACTAATCCTTTCATTGACACCAATAATGGGGCACCAATCCTTCCACTGACACAAATAATGGTGCACCAATCCTTTCATTGACACCAATAATGGGGCACCAATCCTTCCACTGACACTAATAATGGGGCACCATTCCTTCCATTGACACCAATAATGGGACACCAATCCTTTCATTGACACCAATAATGGGGCACCAATCCTTCCACTGACACTAATAATGGGGCACCATTCCTTCCATTGACACAAATAATGGGGCACCATTCCTTTCACTGACACAACTAATGTTGCACCAATCCTTCCATTGACACCAATACTGGGACATCATTCCTTCCACTGACACAAATAATGATGCACCAATCCTTCCATTGAAACCAATAATGGGGCACCATTCCTTCCATTGACACCAATAATGGGACACCATTTCTTCCACTGACACAACTAATGTTGCACCAATCCTTCCATTGACACCAGTAATAAGGCACCATTCCTTCCATTGACACCAATATTGGGGTATCAATCCTTCCATTGACACCAATATTGGGGCACCAATCCTACCATTGACACCAATAATGGGGCACTATTGCTCCACCTAATGCCAAAAATGCACTGTTTACTCCCACTGATGACAGGATAAATTTCTACTCCCAATGACCACAGTCCAGCCCCCGTAAAGTCTGAAGGACAGTAAACCAGCTCTTTATTTAGAAATTTTGGAGACCCCCTGGACTAGACTCACATAGTAGTCATTGTTACATGGTCAACATGCTCACCAGCTGCAACACAATACAAACTGAACACTGACAATTGCACCAGGCACAGGGCTGGAAAGAGAATGTCAAGAGAATGTTACTTCAAGAGATCTGATAATATCTCATTTCTGGTGAAGGGCTATTTTAGTAATTAGTGGCTTTTTAATGTGAGGGTTCCATCAAGTGGTTCTCTTAGTCAAGCTGCTTGGTAGTGGTTGGTGTCCTGTCTGAAAGGCAGATGTGGTGTGGCAGTATGCCTGGGAATGACATGGGGATAGGTTTGTGGCTGCTCAGCTAGTGGGGGGTGGGCTCTATTAGGTAGATTGTACGGGGTTTCGTGATTTCTAAGGGTGGTCCTGCCTATCACTGGTAGAGGAAGTGGGGACACAGACATCAATGTGGAGGTTTGGACTCTCTTGAATTTCCTTGCTTGGATTACCACTTTAAGATCAAGTAATGGTTAGCTTAGTATATAAAATGGGGGCTTATGGTCATAATGCAAAATAGAGAACCGGTAATAAAAATGGGGTATATTGTTCCTTTGCACAGGTATCATATCAACTCTGTGGGGGAAGGATCAGAAACTGGACGGAAGGCTAAAGCTGGCCTCTTGTTTCTCAGGAGATGGAGATCCCCATTGAGCATGCTGTCTGTGTGCATTACTGACTCCTTCCATGGTGCCCCAGAGCTGACAATCAACTTATCCATACAATGCTGCAAAAAAGAAAGCAAGTACCTGACTGTTTACAACGAACAATACAAGCTGAGCCAGTTCTGCATGAAGTTAATTTTCTTTGACCTGAACAAATGTTGTCCAATCACAATCACTCACGTGGAATCATGACTTTGGTACACCGATTTTCACATTGGTTAGTGCAGCACTTTTCATCGCCAGAACATTGTGAGTCGAAATGGCACCTATGTTGCATGACGCCTGAACAAGCTCTAGAGCTTACAGGGGGACAACTTCCTGGTTTTCGATCTGCAAGCAAAGTTATGTATGTAAGAAAATGAAATCCTTAAGGGTATATACATAATCCAAATCAAAAGTCACCAGGGAGTGAAAAGCAGGAATAGAGATCAGAGAGATCCGCACTCCAGTACACACATCTCACTCCCCAGTATCCATGTCACCAGTGATATCCACACTCAAGTACACACAGCTCACTCCCAGTATCCATGTCACCAGTGATATCTACACTCCAGTACACACAGCTCACTCCCCAGTATCCATGTCACCAGTGATATCCACACTCCAGTACACACAGCTCACTCCCAGTATCCATGTCACCAGTGATATCTACACTCCAGTACACACAGCTCACTCCCCAGTATCCATGTCACCAGTGATGTCCACACTCCAGTACACACATCTCACTCCCCAGTATCCATGTCACCAGTGATATCCACACTCAAGTACACACAGCTCACTCCCAGTATCCATGTCACCAGTGATATCTACACTCCAGTACACACAGCTCACTCCCCAGTATCCATGTCACCAGTGATATCCACACTCCAGTACACACAGCTCACTCCCAGTATCCATGTCACCAGTGATATCTACACTCCAGTACACACAGCTCACTCCCCAGTATCCATGTCACCAGTGATATCCGCACTCCAGTACACACCTCACTCCCCAGTATCCATGTCACCAGTGATATCCACACTCCAGTACACACAGCTCACTCCCCAGTATCCATGTCACCAGTGATATCCACACTCCAGTACACACAGCTCACTCCCCAGTATCCATGTCACCAGTGAGATCTACACTCCAGTACACACAGCTCACTCCCCAGTATCTATGTCACCGGTGATATCTACACTCCAGTACACACAGCTCACTCCCCAGTATCCATGTCACCAGTGATATCTACACTCCAGTACACACAGCTCACTCCCCAGTATCCATGTCACCAGTGATATCTACACTCCAGTACACACAGCTCACTCCCCAGTATCCATGTCACCAGTGATATCTACACTCCAGTACACACACCTCACTCCCCAGTATCCATGTCACCAGTGATATCTACACTCCAGTACACACAGCTCACTCCCCAGTATCCATGTCACCAGTGATATATACACTCCAGTACACACAGCTCACTCCCAGTATCCATGTCACCAGTGATATCCACACTCCAGTACACACAGCTCACTCCCCAGTATCCATGTCACCAGTGAGATCCACACTCCAGTACACACAGCTCACTCCCCAGTATCCATGTCACCAGTGATATCTACACTCCAGTACACACAGCTCACTCCCCAGTATCCATGTCACCAGTGATATCCACACTCCAGTACACACAGCTCACTCCCCAGTATCCATGTCACCAGTGATATCTACACTCCAGTACACACAGCTCACTCCCCGGTATCCATGTCACCAGTGATATCCGCACTCCAGTACACACAGCTCACTCCCCAGTATCCATGTCACCAGTGATATCTACACTCCAGTACACACAGCTCACTCCCAGTATCCATGTCACCAGTGATATCTACACTCCAGTACACACAGCTCACTCCCCAGTATCCATGTCACCAGTGATATCCGCACTCCAGTACACACCTCACTCCCCAGTATCCATGTCACCAGTGATATCCACACTCCAGTACACACAGCTCACTCCCCAGTATCCATGTCACCAGTGATATCTACACTCCAGTACACACAGCTCACTCCCCAGTATCCATGTCACCAGTGATATCTACACTCCAGTACACACAGCTCACTCCCCAGTATCCATGTCACCAGTGAGATCCACACTCCAGTACACACAGCTCACTCCCCAGTATCCATGTCACCAGTGATATCTACACTCCAGTACACACAGCTCACTCCCCAGTATCCATGTCACCAGTGATATCCACACTCCAGTACACACAGCTCACTCCCAGTATCCATGTCACCAGTGATATCTACACTCCAGTACACACAGCTCACTCCCCAGTATCCATGTCACCAGTGATATCCACACTCCAGTACACACAGCTCACTCCCAGTATCCATGTCACCAGTGATATATACACTCCAGTACACACAGCTCACTCCCAGTATCCATGTCACCAGTGATATCCACACTCCAGTACACACAGCTCACTCCCCAGTATCCATGTCACCAGTGAGATCCACACTCCAGTACACACAGCTCACTCCCCAGTATCCATGTCACCAGTGATATCTACACTCCAGTACACACAGCTCACTCCCCAGTATCCATGTCACCAGTGATATCCACACTCCAGTACACACAGCTCACTCCCCAGTATCCATGTCACCAGTGATATCTACACTCCAGTACACACAGCTCACTCCCCGGTATCCATGTCACCAGTGATATCCGCACTCCAGTACACACAGCTCACTCCCCAGTATCCATGTCACCAGTGATATCTACACTCCAGTACACACAGCTCACTCCCAGTATCCATGTCACCAGTGATATCTACACTCCAGTACACACAGCTCACTCCCCAGTATCCATGTCACCAGTGATATCCGCACTCCAGTACACACCTCACTCCCCAGTATCCATGTCACCAGTGATATCCACACTCCAGTACACACAGCTCACTCCCCAGTATCCATGTCACCAGTGATATCTACACTCCAGTACACACAGCTCACTCCCCAGTATCCATGTCACCAGTGATATCTACACTCCAGTACACACAGCTCACTCCCCAGTATCCATGTCACCAGTGAGATCCACACTCCAGTACACACAGCTCACTCCCCAGTATCCATGTCACCAGTGATATCTACACTCCAGTACACACAGCTCACTCCCCAGTATCCATGTCACCAGTGATATCCACACTCCAGTACACACAGCTCACTCCCAGTATCCATGTCACCAGTGATATCTACACTCCAGTACACACAGCTCACTCCCCAGTATCCATGTCACCAGTGATATCCGCACTCCAGTACACACCTCACTCCCCAGTATCCATGTCACCAGTGATATCCACACTCCAGTACACACAGCTCACTCCCCAGTATCCATGTCACCAGTGATATCTACACTCCAGTACACACAGCTCACTCCCCAGTATCCATGTCACCAGTGATATCTACACTCCAGTACACACAGCTCACTCCCCAGTATCCATGTCACCAGTGATATCTACACTCCAGTACACACACCTCACTCCCCAGTATCCATGTCACCAGTGATATATACACTCCAGTACACACAGCTCACTCCCAGTATCCATGTCACCAGTGATATCCACACTCCAGTACACACAGCTCACTCCCCAGTATCCATGTCACCAGTGAGATCCACACTCCAGTACACACAGCTCACTCCCCAGTATCCATGTCACCAGTGATATCTACACTCCAGTACACACAGCTCACTCCCCAGTATCCATGTCACCAGTGATATCCACACTCCAGTACACACAGCTCACTCCCAGTATCCATGTCACCAGTGATATCTACACTCCAGTACACACAGCTCACTCCCCAGTATCCATGTCACCAGTGATATCCGCACTCCAGTACACACCTCACTCCCCAGTATCCATGTCACCAGTGATATCCACACTCCAGTACACACAGCTCACTCCCCAGTATCCATGTCATCAGTGATATCTACACTCCAGTACACACAGCTCACTCCCCAGTATCCATGTCACCAGTGATATCTACACTCCAGTACACACAGCTCACTCCCCAGTATCCATGTCACCAGTGATATCTACACTCCAGTACACACAGCTCACTCCCCAGTATCCATGTCACCAGTGAGATCCACACTCCAGTACACACAGCTCACTCCCCAGTATCCATGTCACCAGTGATATCTACACTCCAGTACACACAGCTCACTCCCCAGTATCCATGTCACCAGTGACATCCGCACTCCAGTACACACAGCTCACTCCCCAGTATCCATGTCACCGGTGACATCCGCACTCCAGTACACACAGCTCACTCCCCAGTATCCATGTCACCGGTGATATCCGCACTCCAGTACACACAGCTCACTCCCAGTATCCATGTCACCAGTGAGATCCGCACTCCAGTACACACAGCTCACTCCCCAGTATCCATGTCACCAGTGATATCTACACTCCAGTACACACAGCTCACTCTCCAGTATCCATGTCACCAGTGATATATACACTCCAGTACTCACAGCTCACTCCCCAGTATCCATGTCACCAGTGATATCCGCACTCCAGTACACACAGCTCACTCTCCAGTATCCATGTCACCAGTGATATATACACTCCAGTACTCACAGCTCACTCCCCAGTATCCATGTCACCAGTGAGATCTACACTCCAGTACACACAGCTCACTCCCCAGTATCCATGTCACCAGTGAGATCTACACTCCAGTACACACACCTCACTCCCCGGTATCCATGTCACCAGTGATATCCGCACTCCAGTACACACAGCTCACTCCCCAGTATCCATGTCACCAGTGATATCTACACTCCAGTACACACAGCTCACTCCCCAGTATCCATGCCACCAGTGATATCTACACTCCAGTACACACAGCTCACTCCCCAGTATCCATGTCCCCAATGAGTTGTTGAAATAATAGTTCTGTTATTTGGGTATAACATGAATTTCCTTTATAGGTTTTGTGACCCTTCCTATCATGTTTGGATTGTGCATACTTTAAGGTTTCTTACCTCCAGGTTCTGTGCACCTCATTTCGCAGTAGGTTTGGCAGCACTTTTTTATTCCATAACAATCCGAATCAAAGCGGCATGGATGTTCACTTTTATGTTCACAGTTTGGGGGGACCACCTGAGGGGGAGCTGGCGATCCGGGACATTGTCCTGGCTTGGAAGCTGAAACAACCAAAAAGTTGTTGATTTGCCAACACATTCTGAGTTTGTAAAGGAAAAAGCTGGGTGTGGAGTAACTCACGAGGTATGCTAAAGTGGCCTCTCATTCAGTATTATTTCTTTTAGCATGTCTTAAAATTTAAAAAGCACCTTTTAAGTGTTTTTTCAGCTGAATAAATCAAAGTCCATGAATTATAACCATAATACATTTTTTTTACAGGAAAATGAAGGGTCAGCTCACTAAGCTGCGAGAGTTTTTTTGACTGTGATTTAGTATGGCAAGCCTTTAGGTGCTCTGAGTACAGCATTCTGGTATATGTCAGAGCTATATAAATTTATAATAATAATAGTGTGTGACTGTAGGGGGAAATTAGAGTGTAAGCTCCTCTGGTACAGAGACTGATGTGACTAACTCAGTGTGTTCTCTGTACAGCACTGCGGTATATGTCAGAGCTATATCAATGTATAATAATAGTGTGTGACTGTGGGGGGACATTAGAGTGTAAGCTCCTCTGGTACAGAGACTGATGTGACTGGCTCAGTGTTCTCTGTACAGCACTGCGGTATATGTTAGAGCTATATAAATGTATAATAATAGTGTGTGACTGTGGGGGGACATTAGACTGTAAGCTCCTCTGGTACAGAGACTGATGTGACTGACTCAGTGTTCTCTGTACAGCACTGCGGTATATGTCAGAGCTATATCAATGTATAATAATAGTGTGTGACTGTGGGGGGACATTAGAGTGTAAGCTCCTCTGGTACAGAGACTGATGTGACTGGCTCAGTGTTCTCTGTACAGCACTGCGGTATATGTTAGAGCTATATAAATGTATAATAATAGTGTGTGACTGTGGGGGGACATTAGAGTGTAAGCTCCTCTGGTACAGAGACTGATGTGACTGACTCAGTGTTCTCTGTACAGCACTGTGGTATATGTCAGAGCTATATAAATTTATAATAATAATAGTGTGTGATAGGGACATTAGATTGTAAGCTCCTCTGGCACAGAGACTGATGTGACTGCGTCAGTGTTCTCGATATAGTGCTGTGGTATGTCAGAGCTGTAGACATAAAATATAGAGTGCCTTGAAAAAGTATTCATACCTCTTGAAATTTTCCACATTTTATCATGTAAATGTATTTTATTGGAATTTTATGTGATAGACCAACACAAAGTGTCACATAATTGTAAAGTGGAAGCAAAATGATAAATGTTTTTCTACTTTGTTCACAAATAAAAATCTGAAAAGTGTGTTGTGCAGTTGTATTCAGCCCCCTTTACTCTGATACTCCTGACTAAAATATTGCCTTCAGAAGTCACCTAATTCGTAAATAGAGTCCCCCTGTGTGTCATGTGATCTCAGTATCAATACAGCTGTTCTGTGAAGCCCTCAGAGGCTTGTTAGAGAACATTAGTGAACAAACAGCATCATGTAGGCCAAGGAACACACCAGACAGGTCAGGGATAAAGTTGTGGAGAGTTTTAAAACAGGGTTAGGTTATTAAAAATATCCCAAGCTTTGACCATCTCCTGGAGCACTGTTCAATCCATCAACTGAAAATTGAAAGAGTATGGCACAACTGCAAACCTACCAAGACATGGCTGTCCACCTACACTGACAGGCCGGACAAGGAGAGCATTCATCAGAGAAGCAGCCAAGAGGCCCATGGTAACTGGAGGAGCTGCAGAGATCCACAGCTCAGATGGGAGAATCTGTCCACAGGACAACTATTAGTCGTGCACTCCACAAATCGGGCCTATATGGAAGAGAAGCAAGAAGAAAGCCATTGTTGGAAGAAAGCCATAAGAAGTCCCTTTTGCAGTTTGCGAGAAACCATGTGGGGGACACAGCAAACATGTGGAAGAAGGGGCTCTGGTCAGATGAAACCAAAATTGACCTTTCTGACCTAAAAGCAAAATGCTATGTGTGGTGGAAGACTAACACTGCACATGACCCTGAGCACACCATCCCCACCGTGGCAGCATCAGGTTGTTGGGATGTTTTACTTCACAGGGACAGGGAAGCTGGACAGAGTTGATGGGAAGAATGATGGAGCCAAGCACAGGGCAATCTAAGAAGAAAATCTGTTAGAGTCTGCAAAAGACTTGAGACCGGGGCGGAGGTTCACCTTCCAGCAAGACAACAACCCGAAACATCCAGCCAGAGCTACAATGGAATGGTTTAGATCAAGCATATTCATGTGTTTGAATGGCCCAGTCACAGTCCAGACCGAAATCCAATGGAGAATCTGTGGCAAGACTTGAAAATTGCTGTTCCCAGACGCTCTCCATCCAATCTGACAAAGCTTGAGCGATTCTGCAAAGAAAAATGGGCAGAAATGTCCCTCTCTAGATGTGCAAAGAGACATCCCCAAAAAGACTTGCAGCTGGAATTACAGCCAAAGGTGGTTCTAGAAAGTATTGACTCCGGGGGGCGGGTGTGGAACACAAATCACAGATTTATTGGTCACAAATGTTGAACACCATTTCTCATTTTCCTTCCACTTCACAATTATGTGCCACTTTGTGTCGGTCCATCACATCCAATCCCAATAAAATACATTTATGTTTTTGGTTGTAACATGTGGAAAATTTCAAGGGGTAGGAAGACTTTTTCAAGGCACTGAGATACTGTGGTGGCTCTTTCCAGTAGACAGATTTCAAGGAGAAATACTGTTCCAAAACTCCACTTCTCTCCAATCACAGTGCCGGCCAGGAGATCCCACCTTTGCTCCATGCACTGTCATTTAATGAAATACAGAGCTGCACATTGGTGACATCACTATTCATTAAAAAAGGCCTTATTCAGCTCAAACATGTTGGAAATCCCTGACTTAGAACCACTCTGCTCTGACACAGTTAACCATTAACCACTTCCAGTCCGGACACTTTTACCCCCTTCCTGTCCAGGGCAATTTTCAGCTTTCAGCGCTTTCACACTTTGAATGACAATTGCGCGGTCATGCAATACTCTACCCATATGAATTTTTTACCATTTTTTTGAGACAGATAAAGCTTTATTTTGGTGGTATTTATTCACCGCTGGGATTTTTTTTTTTTGCTATGTAAATGAAAATGTCCAAAACTTTTGAAAAAAAGTGTTTTTTTGAATAAAATTTTGCAAATAAATAATATTTCATCATAAATCTTGGCCAAAATTTATTCCGTTATTTTTTTAGTAAAAAAAGAAAAATCCAAATTAGTTTATAACCAAAAATTATAATTTTTAAACATTTTTTTTTACATTTTTAATTTATTTTTTTATATTATTATTTTTTATTTTTATTTTTTTTTTACATACTGTCACCCTAGCAGTACAGTGTCACCATGGTGACACTGTACTACTTGTGGGGGGTGATGAAGATTTTTTTTTTTTTTACACTGATTGCTTTTACACCCATATAGGATGTAAAATCAATCATTTCTCTTTCTCTCTGTCTGCATTCTTGCAGTCATTGAGAAGTACTGAGTGAGCTGTGATTGGTCAACACTTGTCACATGGTACAAGGCTGTTATGAATAGCCTTGTACCATGTGACCTCTGTGATCATTCACAGATTTCACACGTAGTAAGCAATGATGTCATGAGTGACATCTTGCTTACTACTTTGCATGTGATCACTGATTGGCCAATCAGTGATCACATGATCGGGACCTCCTACAGAGGTCCCATCCGACGATCGGTGTTTCACTGTGTCCAGAGGACACAGCGGGCACCAGATCGCGGTGCTGCGTGCTCCCAGGGAGCGCGCACAGCTAGAAAAGGCGGGTGCCGTTTATGAACGGCAACCCGTCCCTGCACTGCCACCACCCTGCCGTTTATAAACAGCAGGCGGACGGCAAGTGGTTAAAGTGGATCTTCACTCTCTCAATCAACGTTGACTATTTTGAGTCCTTATGCTGCTAGTAAATAGATAGGAGGGTATATCATATTTACTTGTATTAAACTTTTTGTTTTTCACATTTTGTTTCACATTATTTTTTCACATTTCTTCATAGAGGGGTGGTCCAACATATTTTTCTTGGCTGAACAAAGCTTTTTATAAAGAGCGATGCAGGGCTTGTGATGGAGCGTAGGCAGGGCAGAACACACAAAGAAGATGGTAAACATACAAAGCTGTTTTAACAAAAATGACAGTCACTCAATTGGGGTCTGCAGATAGCGTGGCAGTACCCAGTCTAGGGGAATAGCAAGGAGAGGGCTCAAATAATTGTAATCCGTCCCCAAGGGGGGGGCAAGGTTAGAGTCTCTAGCAAATTGTAATCCAAGTATGGAGCAGAGGGGTAACAGAGTTCAAGGACAGTCCAGGGGGGAATAAAACAGGGGGGCACACACTTACGGCTCGGGTTCACAGCAGGCGACAGTACAGGGGGAGACCCTCCTCAGCACACAACAGAAGGTCCTAACAGCAGGTACCAGTCCTGAGTACCGGCAGTCTACTCCATGGGAAATAATCCTCCCAATCTTAGCATCAGCGTCAGAAGTAGTAATAATCCTCCCAAGCGTTGGGTATTGCTGCAGCATGTCAGTATTGGGAATAATCTCCTCGATCTCCACCCCAGGGCAGCAGTACTAATAATAACTCCCCCCAGCTCAGGGACAGCAATAAAAGCCCTTTGGGGTCTTTTGCAGAGTGCTCCAGGGTTCTCGCCTCAGAGTGCAGACCTTTCCTGGCAGCTGCACAGCGGTGAAGAACTACAAGACCCTCCCTGCAGGCCTTCTTAAGCCTGTATGGAGCGTCCCTGGTCGCCCTAGCAACCGGGGGTGGCATGCCTAGTCGCCCAGCAACGAGGCACACCCCCTTGACATGGGCCGTGCTCTCGGGAGCGTGGCCTTTGTCCTCTGAGTAGTGCAACCCTGGGAAAAACCTCTGGGCCCGCGCTTTGTCGGGGCCATGGGCATCAGTGTGGTTGCCGCAGCCTGGACTCCCTGGTGAGTTGCCCGCCCTCTTCCTCCCAGGATGTGCCCTGGGATGTGCGGGCTTCTCAGACAGGAGAGGGGGGGAGTGATGAAAGTCAAACCTCTCAACCTGGATGGCTCACATCAAAGGTCTGTGAAAGGATGGGGGGGGGGCAGGAGGGGGGAAGCTGTAGAGAGGGAGAGAAGCAAAAGAGACATGCACACCGTGACAGTCAAGAGACAGGCGCCTGCACATTGTGACAGGTTGCTCTTAGAAACCATGAGGCCCCATACAGCCAACCTGACAGCCCCCCCAAAAAGACCACAGTTTACTATGCTTCAGTTATGAATGACCACAGTGAGTGATCAGTACCAATCACCCATTGTGTTCATGCAGGTTTAGCACTACCACTTTAGGAGTTGCAAGAGATTTCAGGTGCACCTATAGTTCTCCACAGCTGGGCAACACGCATCTTCACACAAGCTTGCATCCCAAGTCAGAGATCAGTCCTCGAGCTTTGTTTTTTAGATTTTTATTAGGGGATTTGAACTGGGATAGGGTTGGGGGTGTACAGGATGCCCAAGGGAACTGATAAATGGAGGACAACTAGCCAACTAGCTAGTTAGCTAGTCAGCATCTCCTTGGTGTACCACCTCAGACCCTAGATGAATTTCTCCTCTTCACCCAGCAATCTGGAGGTACCCCTGAACAGGGGACCTGGTTCCTGTCCCTTTAAAAGATGAACAGTCACTGGCAGGTGGCTAATCTAGCTTCCCACCAAAGTGTTCCTTTCCCTATCTGCCCAGGGGGTGTAGGTGTACTGACTCAGATCCTCTCCTGTATCGCTGCTAGGTTGATGGCTGCTACCAGGCCTATCAGCTGGGCTGCTCCTTCCCTCCCATACTGGTGGTCCTTGCTCAGGGGGCCTGTGAGCTCTGAGTTTTCCCCCTTTCCAGCTCCAGGCCCACTGGGCCTCCTCACAGCCTCTTTCCTTCAGCCTCACATCTTCCTCTCTATCTTCCACCCAAACTCTCCTGCAGCTGAGCAGGCTCCAAAAATTTTAAGAGTGTCCCAACTCCTTGCCAAGCCTTCTGTTGGGGATTGGCCCTCAAGAGTTCAAGCCAGCCACTCCTCAGATACATCCAATTCCTCTTGGGCCTTCCTACAAAACCCCAGAGCAGGGGGAAATTCCAGAGGAGCTGGCTTGCAGAGCCTCTCAGTTCCTGACCACAATTTGACCTTCTGGCTCTTATACCCAGGCTGCTACTCAGTCTTCCTCACTGAGAATCTTGACTCTAGCTAAACTAGGAGGGTGCTACATCCACCCTCCATTGAAAACAGCCATGTCCTCATTGGCTGGGGGCAAAAGATCAAAAAATGGCTCTTGAGCCCAGGAGCAGGGCATCATATACAGAAAAATGGGAGGATAGAGTCCACAATGTGCAGGATACAAAAACCTGCTAGACTGGGATCCTGCATCAGCCCTAGAAGTATTTCCACTGGCTTGGCATTCTCACCATAGTGCCATCAGACGTCTGGGCAGCCACAGAGTAACTTCGGTCGGGCTGGCCAGCCTTGACAACTACCACCCGATCTCTATAAATAGCCCTGCTCCATTCCTGCTTGATATTTTGAAAGCGGGCTCAAGCTCCATCCAAATGAGACCCTCTTAAATGTTTGGAGACATGCACGTGGTCCAAGATTAAGTCCTCCTCCCATTGAGCTTGGGACTCTTCAACTACACTATATTGCCAAAAACCTGCCTTTACACACACCTGAACTTTAATGGCCTCCAAGTCTTAGTCCGTAGGGTTAAATATTGAGTTGGCCCCGCCCTTTGCAGCTATAACAGCTTCAACTCTTCTGGGAAGGCCGTCCACAAGGTTTAGGAGGGTGTCTATGGAAAGATTTGACCATTCTTCCAGAAGTGCATTTGTGAGGTCAGGCACTGATGTCAGACGAGAAGGCCTGGCTCTCAGTCTCCGCTCTAATTCATTCCAAAAGTGTTCTATGGGGTTGAGGTCAAGACTCTGTGCAGGCCAATCAAGTTCCTCCACACTCCAAATTTGCTCATCCATGTCTTTATGGACCTTGCTTTGTGTACTGGTGCACAGTCATGTTGGAACAAGAAGGGGCCATCCCCAAACTCTTCCCACAAAGTTTGAAACATTAAATTGCCCAAGATGTCTTGGTATGCTGACACCATAAGAGTTCCCTTCACTGGAACTAAAGGTCCAAGCCCAACCCCTGAAAAACAACCCCACACCATAATCCCCCCTCCACCAAACTTTACACTTGGAACAATGCAGTCAGGCAAGTACTGTTCTCCTGGCAACCACCAAACCCAGACATGTCCATCGGATTGCTAGACAGGGAAGTGTGATTGGTCACTCCAGAGAAGACGTCTCCACTGCTCTAGAGTCCAGTGGCGGTGTGCTTTGCACCACGGCATCCAATGTTTTGCATTGCACTTGGTGATGTAAGGCTTGGATGCAGCTGTACTGTTGTGCTAATCTGAAGGCCACACGATGTTTGGAGGTCTTTAGCTATTGTCTCTGCAGACAGTTGGCAACGTTTACGCACTGTGCAATTCAGCATGGAGGTGATTGAAACACCTGAATTCAATAATTTGGAGGGGTGTCCCAATATGTTTGGGAATATAGTGTATGTCCATAACAGCTTGGGGGGACATAAAGATAATCCCCACTCTAAACTCTTGAATAAAAGCTGCTTCCTTTAAATCAGAATTATCTCACCTCGCTGTCGTGTAGTGGTCCGACACAACCATCTGAGCAACACTTTAAATCCCCAGTGCACTGAAAGTCATTTGCACATGTAGATTCCACAGAACCACCAATGTGTAAACAAGCATGAAAGCATCTAATGTACTGATCATCAATTCATCAATTTAAAACAATCACAATTGCGTTGGTTGTATTTGGTTAGGGGAGTAAAGCTAAAAATTAGTTTTTTGTTTGCAAAAAAGAAGAATGTTAGAAGCCCCGTTAGGTTTCATTGCTTTCTGTACCCCCACTGGGGAGATTCACTCTCATTTTTTGTTTTGGTGAACATTGTGTCTGGGGCATTAAGTAAGGAAAAAGTCTTCCAATGGAGATGCTTGGTGTGGTCCAGGGGCGGACTGACCATTTGGAAACTCGGGCACTGCCCGAAGGCCTGGGGTCAGTAGGGGATGAGATGCCCCTGGTACCTTTTTCATAGGCTTTTTTGAGTTTGCGCAAGGACACAGGGGCCTCATGATCCCCAATTGCCCAGGGGCCCCATGAGTTGTCAGTCTGCCCCTGGTGTGGTCACCAATGTTTAAGAATTCCTCTCCTTTCCTGTTGTGTTTGTGAGGCAGTAAGTTAGGGGACATCTCACAAAGGAACACACTGAAGGCAAATACAAGGGATCTTCAAAAGATTTCTGCACTTTTTCTTACTAAATAGAGTTAAAAAAAGTATGGAATATTTTTGAAGAACCCTTGTAGAAAACAAAGGATGGGGTTTTGCTCATCTAGACTAGAAAGGCTAGAAAGTTTTTGGCTTTAGATGTACTTCAACCATCATGAAGAGTGAGCATTGCACAGTGGATATCCCAAAGATACCAATTGTCCTGGATTTGCCAGGACAGTCTCGCATTTTGAACCTCAGTCCCATTGATGCTGTGTCCCAGGCCATGTCACAACAAACCAACTTAACCCTTATTTCACTTATTGCACATGCGCAGTAACCCAGTAAGACATTCCTTGTCTCTATCGAGCGAAGTCAGTTGGCAGTCCCTGTATAATTAGAGATGGGTGTGGGTGGGCCACTCTGGTAAGTGGACAGGGTTAGGACTGCTTGGTCAATGTGTGAGTCTAATGCAGGCCATAGACGGGTCGAAAATCGGTCGATTTTTCTTTTAAAAAACGAAAAATTGGTCGTTCAAGCGGCCGACGTTACCGGCAACGGTAAAAAAAATTGGCCGATTTTCATCCCGTCTACAGCCGGCAAAAATTGTCTCTGCAGAGAGCTCCGCTATTTCTTTTGACAGTTCCTTCACATTTATAGTGGTTGCAACAATGTATCTATTTGTATCCATTTAGGATACAGATGTTTTTATTCGGAAACAAATAAATACATTGTTGCAACCGCTATAAATGTCAAGGAACTGTCAGAAGAAATAGCGGAGCTCTCTGCAGGGACACTTTTTTGCCGGACTGGAATTCCTCTTCTTCTTCATCCTCTTCTTCTTTATCCTCTTCTTCTTCATCCTCTTCTTCTTCCTCTTCATCTTCTTCATCCTCTTCTTCATCTTCTTCATCTTCCTCTTCATCCTCTTCTTCTTCTTCATCCTCTTCTTCTTCCTCTTCATCCTCTTCTTCTTCTTCTTCATCCTCTTCTTCTTCTTCATCCTCTTCTTCTTCTTCTTCATCCTCTTCTTCTTCTTCTCTTCTTCATCCTCTTCTTCTTCTTCATCCTCTTCTTCTTCTTCTTCTTCATCCTCTTCTTCTTCTTCTTCATCCTCTTCTTCTTCCTCTTCATCCTCTTCTTCTTCTTCTTCATCCTCTTCTTCTTCTTCATCCTCTTCTTCTTCTCTTCATCCTCTTCTTCTTCTTCTCTTCTTCATCCTCCTCTTCTTCATCTTCCTCTTCTTCTTCTTCTTCTTCATCCTCTTCTTCTTCTTCTTCATCCTCTTCTTCTTCTTCCTCTTCTTCTTCTGCTTCTTCATCCCCTTCTTCTTCTGCCTCTTCATCTTCTTCTTCTTCTGCCTCTTCTGCTTCTTCATCCTCTTCTTCTTCTTCATCCTCTTCTTCTTCCTCTCCTTCCTCTTCTTCTTCCTCTTCTTCATCCTCTTCTTCTTTTTTCTTCTTCTTTTTGTCTCCCTCTTGCAGGTCACTGCTCATGTGCAGATTTTTTTATCGGTAAAAGATCGGCCGATTTGCCCATCATTTCCGCGAAAATCGGCCGATCGGCAAAATCGGACGATTTTTTTCCAACTTTACCGATAAAAACAATCTGCCAAAATACCGAAAAAAGGCCGAACATTTAGCCCACTAACGATCCGAAAATCGGCCCATCTATGGCCTGCATAAGTCAGAATATGGGTAAGGTTAGCTGTGTCCTGGGGACTGATGGTGACCTCTTGGTAAGTATGATCCCAGCATGTGGCATGTATACCCCAGGCATATTTCTGAATATCATAAGGGGGTACTGCTTCCTATGGGAATTTAACCCTTTTTCAATTTAAATAGACAACTTCCACAAGGAAGGTGGTTCTACATATCCTACGCTCCAAGAATTGCGTCTTTCAGATCTTGCCTAGTTCTGGTATAGTCAACAAAATGTAAGTAGAATGAAATTGCTTCATTCACTTATTTATCTTGCTTGACTGCAGATTTATTGTAAGAAGGCACAATGATGGACATGTCCGGATGAACAGACATGAAAGAAGAAACCTTGACACATTTTGCTTAATCATAAGGATAAAACATTCATTCAGTGGGAAACAATTATGGAGTAAATATCCACCTTCATTTTAATCAAGCCACAACTATTGCTGTCTACGTAATAAATACTTCATTCATGAGTACCAAAAGTTGAAATAAAAATAAAATAAAACAAAACACAAATGAAATACAAGTTACTTTAATCCTCAGTTAATCAACATATTTATATAATCAATGCATCTATCATACCTACAGTCAAGCAAGATAAACAAGTGAATCAAATGACCATGAGCCACATTAAGGGGTTCAAAGTAAATATTACCTGGGATACAGGGGTAAGTAAAAACTGTTTATCGGGTGTGGAGTGGACTCTGTGAGCATGTTAACAACCACAACTTTAGGAAAATGCAAATTTTAATTCAGTTTTTCATTAACAAGATAGTGATTTTACACACAACCCTACTGTTACTGTTGAGGGTACTAGAAAATTCTACCATGTTCCAAGAAACTGCTAGAATCCTCTCCTGTGTTCCAAGAGACTGAAAGAAACCTTTCCCATGTTCCAGGGCACTGCTGGAAAGTATCCCATGTTCAAAGAGGCTGCCAGAAACCTATCTCATGTTCAAACAGGCTGCCAGAAACTTCTTTTGTGTTCCAAGAGACTACCAGAAACCTCTATCATGTTCCAAGAGACTACCAGAAACCTCCTCTATGTTCCAAGAGACTCATAGAAACCTTTCTCCTTTTCCAAGAGACTCCCAGAAACCTCTTGTTCCAAGAGACGTCCATGCTTGAGATGACTATAGTTGTATTAGTGAACTTTGCTATAGAAACATTTGAGTATTGTCCGTGATACTTTTTTTTTTAAATTTGCACTAATACACAATTTCCCAAGACAAGGTTTCGGGGTGTGCCCCCTTCAAGGTGTAAGCAGTACTTCTTAGACCTTACAGAAGGGGGCACACCTCTAAAGCTTGTCCTGAAAAAATGGATGTTAACACAAAAAAAAAAAATCATGGACACTACTCAAGAGACTTTCAGAAACATCTGTCATATTCCAACAGACTCCCCCCCAAAAAATGTCATGTTCCAAGAGACTCCAAGAAACCTCTCTCATATCCCAAGAGACTCCCAGAAACCTAACCCTTGTTCCATGAGATTACCAGAGGCCTCTACCATATTCCAAGAGACACCCAGAAACATCCCCCAAATTCCAAAAGACTGAAAGAAGGCATTAAAGGATTGGCGCTTTTCCCATGTCACCCTGAAAGTCACTTTAAAAGGATCCTCTCCCTGGTAGCCCATATTTAAAAAAATATATTTTTTTTTCTGCTTTGTTAAATATCCCCTGGGGCAGTGCCTGACTCCCCTTGCACTTTTTGAAAATACTGAACATTCGCCCTCCCCCCCTCCTAAGTTCTGTTTTCAGATATTTCAAGTAACACAAGTAGGGATTCAACAAATTCCTCCCAGGTACATTCGGTCATTCCTAGAGAGGGGAGAAGGGAAGGAGGACAACAAAAGAGAAAGGAAAGAGAAGGTAAGAGTAGAGCAGAGCTAAGGATAGAAAGTAAGGGTACAGCAGAGGAAAAGATAGAAGGGAAGGGGAGAGCAGCGGAAAAGATAGAAGGAAAGTGAAGGGGAGATCAGAGGAAAGGATAGAAGGAAAGGGGAGAGCAGAGGAAATAATAGAAGGGAAGGGAAGGGGAGAGCAGAGGAAAGGATAGAAGGGAAGGGGAGAGCAGAGGAAATAATAGAAGGGAAGGAGAGAGCAGAGGAAAGGGTTGAAGTGAAGGGGAGAGCAGAAGAAAGGATAGAAGGGAAGGGGAGAGCAGAAGAAAGGGTTGAAGGGAAAGGGAGAGCAGAGGAAAGGATAGAAGGGAAGGGGAGAGCAGAGGAAAGGATAGAAGGGAAAGGGAGAGCACAGGAAAGGATAGAAGGGAAAGGAAGAGCACAAGAAAGGATAGAAGGGAAAGAAAGAGGAGAGCAGAGGAAAGGATAGAAGTGAAGGGGAGAGCAGAAGAAAGGATAGAAGGGAAAGGAATAGGAGAGCAGAGGAAAGGATAGAAAGTAAGGGTACAGCAGAGGAAAAGTTAGAAGAGAAGGGGAAAGCAGCAGAAAAAATAGAAGGAAAGTGAAGGGGAGATCAGAGGAAAGGATAGAATGGAAGGGGAGAGCAGAGGAAAGTATAGAAGGGAAAGGAGGAGCAGAGGAAAGGAGAGAAGGGAAAGGAAGAGGAGAGCAGAGGAAAGGATAGAAGGGAAGGGGAGAGTAGAAGAAAGGATAGAAAAGAAAGGAAGAGGAGAGCAGAGGAAAGGATAGAAGTGAAGGGGAGAGCTGAGGAAAGGATAGAAGGGAAGGGGAGAGCAGAGGAAAGGATAGAAGGGAAAGGAAGAGGAGAGCAGAGGAAAGGATAGAAGTGAAGGGGAGAGCAGAGAAAAGGAAAAAAAAAGCAAAGAGAAGATGAGAGAAAAGAAAAGGGAAGGGGATAGAAGAGAGAAGGGATGTGTAAAGGAGAGATAAGGGTTGGGGAGAGGAGAAAAGGGAAGAAGAGAGAATAGAAGGGAAAGGAAGATAACAAAAGAGAAGAGGGTAAAGGATAGAAGAGGAGAGAAGAGAGAAGAGAAGACAAAAAAGGAGAAGAGGAGAGAGAATGGGAAAGAAGAAAGAAGGGAAGAGGAAAAGAGAGGGAAGGGAAGCTTACTGTGCTTTCCATGCTGTCCATGCTTTCCATGCTGTCCATGCTTTCCATGCTTTCCATGCTTTCTTTCTGTAGCAGTCACAAGTAGGACTGTCCCCAGGAGAAAGATGAAAGTGATCACTGTGGCCTTCATATTGCTGTTTGGAGGAATATGTTTTGCTCCGGGATCTACAGCTGGATTTTATATCTCGACCTTCAGAGAAGTTTGAGCATTATTTATTTCTAGGCATTGTTCTATGTTTAACAATAGGCTTTTAAAGTTTGAGGACATGAGAACAATGGTGTAATATATTAATGTTCTTATCTCCACGCATAATATCTCCCTTTCTCCAAGCCAAGAAACAAAATGTGGGTTTATATACTGTATCTATATGTGTTCTTTTTATGCTGGAGGTTAACTTAAAAACCAAAGATAGCCTACTAAGTGATCAGAGGTAGGGGGGCTTTGGAGAAATCCTGATGGCAAACATAGGAGGTGTTGGGAGGAATGCAAAGCATAGTTTGGGTAATATTTTCAGATATGGTTGGTGATGTAGCTCAGGGCAGAGTTGTGGATGGCTTTGTATGTTGTGGCCATTATTTTGAGTTTTTAACCAGTGGAGGGATTGGCAGAAAGGGGTGGAGGACACTTAGCAGATGTTGGAGGAGGACTGGTTAGTGTCCAGAATCACACCTAGCACCTCCTTAAGGAGTAATTGATTGCAGTGCAGTGAAGTTGGGGAAGAAGACCGTGGGGAGGGAGGGGGGCCATTATGAGCTTAGGTTTGGCAAGACTGATTCTGAGGTAGTAGTGTGCCATCCATGCACATATGTCAATTAGTAAGTTAGTGATGTGTGAGGAGACTGAGGGAGTGAGCTAAGGAGTGGAGAAATAGACGTGGGGGTCATCAGCATAGAGATGGTACTGGTAACTGTGGGTGGATATCAAATGATCCAGGGAGGAGGTGTAGACAGAGAATAGAAAGGGCCCAAGGAAAGAACCTTGGGGAATGTCTACGATAATAGGAAAAATGAGAGGAGAAGATTGAATTGAGTTGTAGGTGGCGCTGAAGGAGAGCTTAGATGAGTAGATGAAGAAAGAGGAAAGAGCAGAGTCTTGGAGACTGATGGAGTGGAAAGGCAGCAAGAAGGTCTAAGAGTATGCGTACAGAACAGTGGCCATTAGTTTTGGCAGTAATAAGTCCTTATTTTTGGAGGGCAGTTTCTGTGGAGTGTTGAGAAGGTTGTTAAAAGTGAGGTGGTTAGTCAGATGGTCTTAGACTAGGCATTCTAGAAGTTTGAGTAAACAAGAGCAAAGAAATAAGTTGTCTGAATGGGTTGTTGAATGGGTTCAGTTTTCTTAGTTTGGGGGTGACCAGTGCATGTTTAGAGTGGTGGGGAGATGCCAGTAGAGTGTGAGAAAGTGGATGTGAGGGAACAGGGTCCAGGAGGCAGGTGGTCAGTTGGATGTCAGGCAGAAGTACTTTAACCTGCAAATAAAAATGGCCACCTGCCCAAGTCTTTAACTGGCTTATGAAGCAAGGACACATAAACAGGCATCACATAGTGAATAAAGGGGAGAGAACAATTTTCTTGGACAACTTGCCAGCCAGCTTGCTAACAACCGAATTAACCTGTTTAACAGTATGCGTTTATAACAGGGGTTTAGTTAGCACACATTTGCAAATACATACGTAAGCCACAGAGCCACTTCACGGCACCCTGATAATCTGTGGTCCTAACTCTACAATTTGAGAGTCCCCAGAATAGAGGCACATGCATTTAATGGATAGATCAAGGGCAGGTGAACCTGCGGGATCCCACCCCTCTTAAAGGCAAAGGAGTGCACAGGACCCCAGCATGTACCACAATGGCAGCCAGGGTCCTAGTGCACCCACGTACCAAAACTCCAATATGCAAATAAAAATGGCCACCTGCCCAAGTCTGCTTCATAAGCCAGTTATAGACTTGGGCAGGTGGCCATTATAAGGCAATCAGCTAAGGTGACAGTTACACATCATCCCCCGGATGAAGCTACGTAATCCCTGTAGCGCAACGCGTTGGGGAGGGGCAGTGACGTCACCGCATATCTTATCTACTATATAGGCGAGTACTGAAGGTGTGAGGACACACACCCTTTGCTTTGTTTTCTACTGCCAGCTAAGGCTATTGACATACCCAAAGCACAATGTTATGTGTTACATGTGAGTGCATTATGGAAGCACATTAAAGTTGTTTTTATCTCTGGGATAAGGCACCATATTCTTTATCTTTTTTTTTTGCATGAGACATACAAGGAAAGGCATTGGATTAAGGAGCGGATTAAAGGATGGAGTATCCCTCACAGACTTGCAGCCACACAGGCTCACAGCTCAACTGCAAAGATCCTATCTTTATATTGAAGGAGAGTATATCTATTTTTGCTGGAACTTTGTCTGCTTAGTTGCACTTGGGAAAATACTGTTGATCTTTTTCACATCATATATTATCTAGTTTTTTATTTTTATATTTATTTCATTATGAAATTCTTTGTGGTTTATTTATGGAATATTTGCACATTTATATGAGAATTGCACATTCAGTGATTTGATATTATGGTATCACTATTTTAATTTGTTAATATTTTTTATATTTCTTTATATCAGTCACTAGAGATGAGCGAATCGAACCAGGCGAACCGGAATTCGAGTCGAATTTCAGGAAATATTCGATTCGCGGCGAAACCGAAATTTTGCCTACTTCGGGTGCGCGAATCGAACATTTCCCGATCAGCCGGCAAAAGTGTCCCTGCAGTGAGCTCCGCTATTTCTGACAGTTCTCTGACAGAAGGAACACATGTTTAGCGGTTGAAACATTGTATCTATTAGTTTACATTTAGGATACAGATGTTTCAACCACTGTTCATGTGAAGAAGCTGTGAGAGAACTGTCAGAAATAGAGGAACTCTGCACATACACTTTTTGCCGGCTTGGAATTATTCTTCTTTTCATCCTACTTCTTCTTCTTCTTCTTCTTCATCCTCATCCTCATCCTCATCCTCTTCTTCTGAGGATGAGGATGAAGAAGAAGAAGAAGCAGTAGGATGAAAATAAGAATAATTCCAAGCCAGCAAAAAGTGTATGTGCAGAGTTCCTCTATTCTGCAGATACACTTAGAGGAGCTCTGCACATACACTTTTTGCCTGTTTGGAATTAATCTTATTTTCATCCTACTTCTTCTTCTTCTTCTTCTTTATCCTCATCCTCAGAAGAAGAAGAAGAGGAAGAAGAAGAAGAAGAAGAAGAAGTAGGATGAAAATAAGAATAATTGCAAGCCGGCAAAAA
This sequence comes from Staurois parvus, assembly GCF_062004578.1. Taxonomy (NCBI): domain Eukaryota; kingdom Metazoa; phylum Chordata; class Amphibia; order Anura; family Ranidae; genus Staurois; species Staurois parvus. The sequence goes on from NW_028318977.1 coordinate 1,573,938, forward strand.
GTGTATGTGCAGAGTTCCTCTATTCTGCAGATACACTTAGAGGAGCTCTGCAGATACACTTAGAGGAGCTATGCAGATACACTTAGAGGAGCTCTGCAGATACACTTAGAGGAGCTCTGCACATACACTTTTTGCCGGCTTGGAATTAATCTTATTTTCATCCTACTTCTTCTTCTTCTTCTTCTTCTTCATCCTCATCCTCATCCTCAGAAGAAGAAGAAGAGGATGAGGATGAGGATGAAGAAGAAGAAGAAGAAGAAGAAGAAGTAGGATGAAAATAAGAATAATTCCAAGCCGGCAAAAAGTGTATGTGCAGAGCTCCTCTAAGTGTATCTGCAGAGCTCCTCTAAGTGTATCTGCAGAATAGAGGAACTCTGCACATACACTTTTTGCCGGAAACCGCTGTATGGAGGGAATGTCCCAGAACTGTCATAAATAGTCTATTTCTGACAGTTCTGGGACATTCACTCCATACAGCTGTTTCAACCGCTGTATGGAGGGAATGTCATAGAACTGTCAGAAATAGACTATTAATGACAGTTCTGGGACTGTCCTTCCATACAGCGGTTGAAACATTGTATGTATTTGTTTCCATAAATGGATCCATTTATGGAAACAAATACATACAATGTTTCAACCGCTGCATGGAAGGACAGTCCCAGAACTGTCATTAATAGTCTATTTCTGACAGTTCCATGACATTCCCTCCATACAGCGGTTGAAACAGCTGTATGGAGTGAATGTCCCAGAACTGTCAGAAATAGACAGAAACTGTCACAGAACTGTCCTTCTTCTCATCCTTCTCCTTCTTCTCATCCTTCTTCTCATCCTTCTTCTCATCCTTCTTCTCATCCTTCTCCTTCTTCTCATCCTTCTCCTTCTTCTCATCCTTCTCCTTCTTCTCATCCTTCTCCTTCTCCTTCTTCTCATCCTTCTCCTTCTTCTCATCCTTCTCCTTCTCCTTCTTCTCATCCTTCTCCTTCTCCTTCTTCTCATCCTTCTCCTTCTCCTTCTTCTCATCCTTCTCCTTCTCCTTCTTCTCATCCTTCTCCTTCTCCTTCTTCTCATCCTTCTCCTTCTCCATCTTCTCATCCTTCTCCTTCTCCTTCTTCTCATCCTTCTCCTTCTCCTTCTTCTCATCCTTCTCCTTCTCCATCTTCTCATCCTTCTCCTTTTCCTTCTTCTCATCCTTCTCCTTCTGCTTCTCCTTCTCCTTCTTCTCATCCTTCTCCTTCTTCTCATCCTTCTCCTTCTTCTCATCCTTCTCCTTCTCCTTCTTCTCATCCTTCTCCTTCTTCTCATCCTTCTCCTTCTTCTCATCCTTCTCCTTCTCCTCATCCTTCTCCTTCTTCTCATCCTTCTCCTTCTCCTTCTTCTCATCCTTCTCCTTCTCCTTCTTCTCATCCTTCTCCTTCTCCATCTTCTCATCCTTCTCCTTCTCCTTCTTCTCATCCTTCTCCTTCTTCTCATCCTTCTCCTTCTCCTTCTTCTCATCCTTCTCCTTCTTCTCATCCTTCTCCTTCTCCTCATCCTTCTCCTTCTCCTTCTTCTTATCCTTCTCCTTCTCCTTCTTCTCATCCTTCTCCTTCTTCTCATCCTTCTCCTTCTCCTCATCCTTCTCCTTCTCCTTCTTCTCATCCTTCTCCTTCTCCTTCTTCTCATCCTTCTCCTTCTCCTTCTTCTCATCCTTCTTCTCATCCTTCTCCTTCTTCTCATCCTTCTCCTTCTCCTTCTTCTCATCCTTCTCCTTCTTCTCATCCTTCTCCTTCTCCATCTTCTCATCCTTCTCCTTTTCCTTCTTCTCATCCTTCTCCTTCTGCTTCTCCTTCTCCTTCTCCATCTTCTCATCCTTCTCCTTCTCATCCTTCTCCTTCTTCTCATCCTTCTCCTTCTTCTCATCCTTCTTCTCATCCTTCTCCTTCTTCTCATCCTTCTCCTTCTTCTCATCCTTCTCCTTCTCCTTCTTCTCATCCTTCTCCTTCTTCTCATCCTTCTTCTCATCCTTCTCCTTCTTCTCATCCTCTCCTTCTCCTTCTTCTCATCCTTCTCCTTCTCCTTCTTCTCATCCTTCTCCTTCTTCTCATCCTTCTCCTTCTTCTCATCCTTCTCCTTCTCCTTCTTCTCATCCTTCTCCTTCTTCTCATCCTTCTTCTCATCCTTCTTCTCATCCTTCTCCTTCTTCTCATCCTTCTCCTTCTTCTCATCCTTCTTCTCATCCTTCTCCTTCTTCTCATCCTTCTCCTTCTCCTTCTTCTCATCCTTCTCCTTCTCCTTCTTCTCATCCTTCTCCTTCTCATCCTTCTCTTTCTTCTCATCCTTCTCCTTCTTCTCATCCTTCTCCTTCTCCTTCTTCTCATCCTTCTTCTCCTCATCCTTCTCCTTCTTCTCATCCTTCTCCTTCTTCTCATCCTTCTCCTTCTCCTTCTTCTCATCCTTCTCCTTCTCCTTCTTCTCATCCTTCTCCTTCTCCTTCTTCTCATCCTTCTCCTTCTTCTCATCCTTCTCCTTCTCCTTCTCTTTCCTCATCTCCAAGGGCATTTAAATTAAAGGTACAGTGTTCTGCACTAATTTAAAGGCTCTCTGAAGCCTAGAAACCCTTTTTATAAGTCATCTTCGTAGCGAAGAAATTCGCATCGAATCGAATTTCACACTGGAATTCGCCGAATCAGCCGATTCGAATTTTTGAGAAATTCGCTCATCTCTATTAGTCACTATTAATTATATATTGATTTTTTCACAAGCACTTTGCACATGGTATTAGAGCGCGGTAATGATTTGATTGATATTAAACGCACATGTTATGAGAGTGGGCAAACCAGCGAACTAATACACATAATTGTCAGTATACCTCAGTGGCTCACAAGTTAATTAGTACTCATATTTTGTCCTTGCAAAGATGCCACATCCTACCCTGAAGTTGCTGATCTGCTGACTTTGATACAAAAGGCAGAATGAGACAATTTTTGGAGGCTTCCAAATAGTTAGCTACTGTATGTTGAAAATGTATCATATGTGCCCAACTCAACCAAGTTTTTTTTAATGCCAAACCAAATGTCCTTCACTTCTTTTCACATGAACACCCCAATCCAATGTGTCCATCACCACTGCCAGATGCAGACCAGTACCACCATCAGGTGCTCTTCTACCTGCAGGTGGGACTGTATGTAAGCTGCTTGAATAGTCCAAAATGTGTAAACAAGACAGAATTTACTGTTCAGCAATTTCATTACAAGAAAAGATATCAGTTTGAGTGCACCTGTGCACTGCAACCTGGGAACTGTCTTGCAGCAAAGTTCATCAGGTCTTTTGGGATAGGTTGGAGAATACCAAGTGGTTATTTACACTTTGCTTCTTAGGTCTTGGCCAAACTTGCCACTGGCACCACATTTTTCATACAACAAGCTCAAGTCTGGGGTAACCATTGCCACTGCTGCTCCTACATTCAGGAATAAGAGGACTTGAGGTACGTTTGTCATCAGAGGAGGTCCTGCCACCATCAGGAAATGCAGAAAAAAGGGTTATTACACAGCACCTACTGAAAGATCTGCATTTTGGGCTCCCTATGGAATGATGGAATTAGATCAGCCAGTTTCCCTCATATCTAATAGGATGACCACCCAATAGGGGTTCCTCTCTTTGATGAACCATATCCTGGGGTCCTTGCACTTGCATTTATATATAAAAGACCACATTTTCCACAAATTGCCTGCACCAGAGAACCTAAGGTCCTCACTGTTGTAGGATACAGCACTGTGCTCCATAATCTCACCATAATTTCCTCCTCCTTGCGACCAGCACCCCAACCCTCTTCCTCATGTTCCTTCTCAAACTCCCACAGCTTCCTGCCTCACAGGGCAAAGACAGTAGGCTGGGGCTCCTTCCTGGCCCTGAGACAGCAACAAGTCATTTTCCTACTGCTGTGCCTCCAGTGGCCATTCTTTTAGGCCTTGCATGAAAAGGATTGTATCCTTTAACCCTACCTTCTCATGGCTCACCATTTTGCTCCCACTTCAAAAGATGTGGTGAAAAGAACCCCAGCTCCCCAGACACTGCCACATACCATAACTGCACAGGTACTCAGTAATGGCATGCTGCAGCAGGTGCAGTTGCTGAAGCATGGCCAATATTGAGTTTCATTGGGTGGAGGTGTTAGGTTGAGGGTATGTGTAAGGAAAAGTACATTTTTAATTTTTCGCAACCAAAGGTCAGCCAGCAGGTTAGTGAAAATGGGGTAAATTCACTAAGGGTTAAATAACAACTGAATACATGCGGTAAATAACTCAGGCGGCAAAATATTGTAATCGCAGTAATTACCCCATTTTTTCATGCAATAATTTATCGCACACTAGTTGGTTGTAAAGAAAGCCGGCTGCCGAGTCCTTAACAACAGATGACTCATCAGCTGTCAGCATATTTCCTGCTGATGGCTGAATGTAAAAAAAGAATTGCAGGCAATTGTAAATTATTAAAAAAATGGCGTGGGGTCCCCCCCATCCACACCAAGCTGTTAGGGTCTGGTATGGATTTTGAGGGGAACCCCACACCAAAATGAAAAAAAAAAATGTTGTGAGTTTCCCCCCAAAATCCATACCAGACCCTTATCCGAGCATGTAGCCCGGCAGGGTGGGAAAGGGGAGGGATAAGTGAGTGCCCCCCCACCACTCCTGAACCATAGCAGGCCACAGGGGGCAGGGGGGCTCCCCATGTTGATAGGGACAAGAGCCTCTTCCCCACAACTGTGGCTGGTGGTTGTGGGGGTCTGCAGCCAGGGGACATATTGGAAATTGGAAGAGGGGGCCCACAGATCCCGCCCCCCTCCCTATGTGAATGAATATGGGGTACATGGTACCGCTACTCATTCATAAAAAAAGTGTAGTGTAAAAAAGGACAGAAGACAGCCTTTGACAAGCGCTTTATTAAAAACAAAAACTAAAAAAAGTACCTCAAAATAGATCCAATGTCAATCACGATGCCCGCCACCATCACCGACCCGAAAAAAGAAAAAAAAAACTTTGGTCCGCTGTTGACGCTGGCTCCCTGCATCTGACAGTTATGTTTGCCTCACAGTTCTTAAATATCTAAGAGGCGGGGCCACCTGGTGACATCAACTGGGTGACCCTACCCCCTTGTGACATCATTGTGTGCTGTGATTGGCCAAAGCATTGCATCTGACCTACTGGCTGGGAGTATCTACCAGGATTATGCAGCCAGGAAGTCCCCAGAACAGCGGTGCATTTGTGGGAACATTGTGTTGGACAGATTGTGCAGACACATCTTCACCAGCCTGGGATATGGAACTCTTCTTGGGCATATTTCTTATCTTACCCCGCCTTGTCCTCGAAAACTGCATAATACAACATTTGCCCATTTTGCCCTAACTACTACCAGCTTTATTTTATTAACTTTTTATGTTATTTCCGCTGAAGATGTGCCACTTGGTTAGCAAGATCCAAGCTGGATCTGAGGTGGGACATTTAGAAACGAGTGGAGTAATGCACTTTATGTATCTGGGGCTGTGGAACGGTAGCCAGGGCATCCTGGTGGGCACGCCCTGGTTAATCAAGACTTATTGTAAACATGTTTTCCAGCACATAGACAAGGAAGGCAGGGTGGGGAATTCCTGTGACTGCTAGCCATACTAATAAGACTTGTCTAGGTGCCTAGCTGTTAATTAAATTATTGTTTAAAGATTCCTTTGTCATGCTTTTACTGGTTGTACGTCTTATCTTATCTCCTGGGGATATAAAGTATGTGTCTGGGTTTTAATAAACAGTTATTCCTTTGGTTTTACCGCAAAATCTTGTCTGTGTATGAGGCTTGGGGTAAGGGGCTAGTATTAGCTATCAGTCTGCTGGAAGGGTTTGAAGGGCAGGAGGCACAGGTTGGCGGAGGCAGCCAGTTGGGGTGCCAGGCGGTCCATAACAGTCACCATAACCACAGAGCACAAGTGACAAATGGATGCATTGGTCCAGGAGGTCCATCAGACTTAGGGCTGTTTCAAGCCCAAGATAATCTACCAGGAAGCTTGAAGGAGCCAGGTCCAGTTTATCAGGAAAAGGATTAATTTGATATTCTTGTGATCCAGGGTCTAAGCATGTGCAAAACAATCCCCCATCCCACCTCAGATTTGGTGTGTCCAACCTATAGAACTGAAGAAAGGATCTGGGTTTACAACCACTCTAAGGCAGGGTTCAGCCAAAACTGAACCCAGTCGGGGTGCCGTCACAGCCACCATAACCACTGAGCACCAGTGACAAATGGATGCATTGGTCCAGGAGTTCCAACAGACTTAGGGCTGTTGCAAGCCCAAGGTAAGCTACCAGGAAGCTTAAGGAAGCCAGGTCCAGATGACCAGGAAAAGGATTAATTTGACACTGTTGTGATTCAGGGTTTAAGCATGTGCAACACAATCCCCCATCCCACCTCAGATTTGGTGTGTTCAACCTATAGAACTGAAGATAGGATCTGGGTTTACAACCACTATAAGGCAGGGTTCAGCCAAAGCTGAACCCAGTCGGGGTGCCATTAAAGCCACAATAACCACAGAGTACAAGTGAAAAATGGATGCATTGGTTCAGGAGGTCCATCAGACTTTAGGCTGTTGCCAGCCCAAGGTAAGCTACCAGGAAGCTTGAGGAAGCCAGTCCAGTTGATCAGGAAAATAATTAATTTTATATTCTTGTGATTCAGGTTCTAAGCATGTGCAATACAATCCCCCATCCCACCTCAAATTGGTGTGTCCAACCTATAGAACTGAAGATAGGATCTGGGTTTACAACCACTCTAAGGCAGGGTTCAGCCGAAGCTGAATCCAGTCAGGGTGCCGTCAGAGCCACCATAACCACAGAGCACAAGTGACAAATGGATGCATTGGTCCAGGAGGTCCATCAGACTTTGGGCTATTGCAAGCTCAAGGTAAGCTGCCAGGAAGCTTGAGGAAGCCAGGTCCAGTTGATCAGGAAAGGATTAATTTGATACTCTTGTGATTCATGGTCTAAGCATGTGCAACACAATCCCCCATCCCACCTTAGATTTGGTGTGTCCAACCTAAAGAACTGAAGATAGATTCTGGGTTTATAACCAGTCAGTGAATGGAACTACCATGGAAAGAAATGAGAAGTAAACTAACGACCCTTCATTAGGTCTTGGAGAAGAATTCCGTTGTGGTAACCAATGGATCCATTTTAACAAGCACACTCTTTCTTTGTTTGGACATAGTGCTGGTGCCCCTACACTTCTCCTCTATCTTTGTGCTAAGAATTGGAGAAGCAAAGGAAGCAGCATTTGGCCAGCATTGACTTAGGTTTTTATACAAACTTTTGGTGGACATAAAGCAAACAGAATTTTTTTTCCAACGTTCTTGTGTTTTATTGTTATAATACGGTATACAATGACATTGTTGGGACTGGACACATTCTCAGATGAAGTGCTCTGCTTATGTATACATATGTAGTAGCTTTCTAGAATAGTTTTCTAGAAACAAGTTCAGGGAAATGTATCTTTTGGCTCCTCTGTAAAGTGTGGAGCAGTATTTTCTTAGTTTTGGCTGCTCTTGCCCACATGGAAGAAACATATATTTGAAATATATTTTAAAAATATTCTTTGAAAATATATTGACATGTATCTGAAATGCTACAATTTTGGCCATATTCAATATATTTCAAAATATATTTCAATAAATAAATATATATATATATATATATATATAGTATGTTTAAATGCATTTTTATTACAAAATATATGCTGAATATTTTTAAAAATACATTTCAAATATACTGTATGTCTTTTAAAATACAAATCTACATTTTTGGAATGCATTTACAAATATATGTAAAAATATATGTTAAAATGACTTTTTATATGTTAAAAAAAATCTGAAAAATATATTTGAAACAACTGTTATTTTTTACAGAGAACATTTTGTACAGCTGCTCCATGCCAGGACGGTGAAAAGACACACAGCATGACCAGCTAGTAAAAGTTCACCGGACCAGAACGGTCCCTTTCATTTTTTTTAACCTTTCACTTGCCTGGAAAATATGATTATTCTGATGCAGTTCAGTTTTGGGCTCCAATTCACAAAAAGAACATTGGGGAACTGGAGAAAGTACAGAGAAGGGTAACCAAACTGATAAGAGGCATGAAGGAGATCAGCTATGAGGAAAGATTAGAGGAACTGAATTTATTCTCTACTGAGAAAAGGAGATTAAGGGGGATATGATCACCATGTATAATACATAAGGGGGGATATAATCTCCATGTATAATACATAAGGGGGATATGATCTCCATGTATAATACATAAGGGGGGATATGATCTCCATGTATAATACATAAGGGGGGATATGATCTCCATGTATAATACATAAGGGGGATATGATCACCATGTATAATACATAAGGGGGATATGATCTCCATGTATAATACATAAGGGGGGATATGATCTCCATGTATAATACATAAGGGGGGATATGATCACCATATATAATACATAAGGGGGGATATGATCTCCATGTATAATACATAAGGGGGGATATGATCTCCATGTATGATACATAGGGGGGATATGATCTCCATGTATAATACATAAGGGGGATATGATCACCATGTATAATACATAAGGGGGATATGATCTCCATGTATAATACATAAGGGGGGATATGATCTCCATGTATAATACATAAGGGGGGATATGATCTCCATGTATAATACATAAGGGGGGATATGATCTCCATGTATAATACATAAGGGGGGATATGATCTCCATGTATGATACATAGGGGGGATATGATCTCCATGTATAATACATAAGGGGGATATGATCTCCATGTATAATACATAAGGGGGGGATATGATATCCATGTATAATACATAAGGGGGATATGATCTCCATGTATAATACATAAGGGGGGATATGATCACCATGTATAATATATAAGGGGGGATATGATCTCCATGTATAATACATAAGGGGGGATATGATCTCCATGTATAATACATAAGGGGGGATATGATCTCCATGTATAATACATAAGGGGGATATGATCTCCATGTATAATACATAAGGGGGGATATGATCTCCATGTATAATACATAAGGGGGGATATGATCTCCATGTATAATACATAAGGGGGATATGATCTCCATGTATAATACATAAGGGGGGATATGATCACCATGTATAATTCATAAGGGGGGATATGATCACCATGTATAATACATAAGGGGGGATATGATCTCCATGTATAATACATAAGGGGGATATGATCTCCATGTATAATACATAAGGGGGGGATATGATCACCATGTATAATATATAAGGGGGATATGATCTCCATGTATAATACATAAGGGGGATATGATCAACATGTATAATTTATAAGGGGGATATGATCTCCATGTATATTACATCTTTACATCTGGAGGAAAATAAATGTAATCTCCAAACACGGAAAGGTTTCTTCACAGTGAGAGCTGTGAAAATGTGGAATAGACTCCCTCAAGAGTTGGTTGTGGCCAGCTCAGTGGATTGTTGTAGGAAAGTCCTGGATTGTTTCTTGGATACACAGAATATAACTGGATATAACATTTATAGGTAAAGTTGATCCGGGGAATATCCGATTGCCTCTCGAGGGATCAGGAAGGAATTTGTTCCCCTGGAGGAGCAAATTAGATCATGCTTTGCTGGATTTTTTTGCCTTCCTCTGGATAAACTGTGGGTATAGGGTTATAACCTTTTTTATTTTATGGTTGAACTGGATGGACTTTTGTCTATTTTCAGCCAGACTAACTATGTATGTAACTATGATGCTAATCACATAATTTTCTGTGACATCAGGTGTCTAGTGCTTCACAGAAGGAAAGTCAGAAACGAGGGAGTCAAGGCAATTCACGCAGAATCTTTGCCCATCTTGCTTCCCCTAAAATTTACCAACATGCTTCAAAACAGCTGTGAGAACTCAAAATCTCCCAATCTTGACCTAGGAAACAATGTGCACACACAAATACACAAACCACCACCTCGTCCAAATTACGAGCTTGTTACCACAATGCTATTGGATCTGAACAAAACACATTTATTTCATGAACTAGTGTGAGACTTTACAAATGTTGTAAATGCAGGCCCTTTGTCTGCTGTCTTGCTTGAACCAAGCTATGGCTACCCACCCAATGCATGGCAGCACAGTAGTTAAATGGTTAGCACTTCCACCTGGCAGTACTAGGGTCATTGGTTTGAATCCCAACCATTGCACCACCTGGCTGGAGCCTGCATGTTCTCTCTGTGCCTACATGGGTTGTTCCCAGTCTTCTCTGTGACCTCCGAATATGGGGGTCAAGATTCTGACCAGTTATTGCAATACAGATGTTATAAAATGAAAGTGTATGCTGTGAACTCATTCACAGCTGGACCATGACACCAAGGGCCTAGAAGACCTAGCTGTTATGATCTGTGTGTCTCCAGTGGAATGTAATTTTCAAACAAATAAGGTCTAAGGAGTTCCCAGTCTTTTCTGTGGCTTCCGAATATTGGGGTCGGGATTTTTACCATTTATTGCAATACAGATGTTATAAAATGAAAATGTGTTCTGCAAACTCTTTCTTAGCTGGACCATGGCACCAATGCCTACAAGACCTATCTGTTATGATCTGTGTGTCTCCAGTGGAGCGTAGGTTTTCTAAGGTCTGAGGAGTTCCCAGTCTTATCTGTGGCCTCCGAATATGGGGATTGGAATTTTGTGGTAACTCCAAGGTTAGTACATCCAAACTGAAGACCTTCTAGTGAGTGGGGAATTGAGAGGCTGAAGGGGTAAGCAATTCAAACCTCCAAGAATATGTAGCGGATGAGCAGAAACCAGCCAAGTCATAAATCAGGGCAGGAGAGCAAGCTGGCCCAATGCCAGTGTCAATGTAGCACCCTCCTAATTAGGCTGTTAGGTAAATTTATGGTTGGCTTGCTCTGTAACACTGTTCAACAAATTTTTATTTTTTGCCAGTTTTGGAAACAAAAGGATCCATTTCTAAATAAATTTCACATTCTGAGTTCAAATATAACAATGAAATTTGTCAATTGGCTCTAGTTTTTCTGTAAACGGAAAGTTTTCTACTATAGGCGTAATGACTACATAATGCACAATAATTATATAGATAGATGTCTTTCCACAAATATAAAGCAAGTGATATTGACTACATAACAAAGCCTAAATGGCATAATATATTGCATAGGATTACCAAGAAAAATTATAGCCATAAGCTAAGTTGAATCATTTTAATACTTAGGATTCTCACTAGTTTTGTCTTCAGTTTGTGTCGGTTTTGCTTCTCTTGGCTTTTCTCTTGTATTCGAGGAAAGGGCTATCTCTTACAACTGCACGTGACTACACGCTTCAGGTTCTTCCTCACTTGACTCAACCATGAAGGATTCTGGTGCTTTAGGAATTGGTAGCCCCTCTCCATGAGGAACTGGACATATTGCCAATGGAATATTTGGATAGTGCACAGATAACTTTTTCTTCTTATTTAGCCCTTTTACAATTGGAGGCACCATACAAAAGTAACAATTACTAACATGATCTGTTGGCTCTCTCCAAATCATTGGCACAGCGAAAGGCATAGATGCCTTTTTTCCATTCAACCATTGCTCCAGTGCCGTCCCACAAGAATTGCAGCATATATGTGGTGCCCAGCTCTTGTCCTGGTCTCCTATCTTGCAGCCAAAATACAAGTTGTAGGCTTTCTTAATCATTCCTGTTATCCTCCTTTTTTGTGAGATAAAAGTTATTTCACCGCAGATATAGCAGAAATTATCTGCTTTATTCACACAAGTTTGAGGCATTACTGAGTAGCCTATATAAGCATAAAACGAAATGTAAAGACGCTGTCGAACTACAATCAGCTACAGATGCTGCAGCTTTTATGCAGTGAAGTGATGCAATTAAAGGCTAATATTGCATCATCTCAGTATACATGCAATTTTCTATTGGTCACCAGTATCAATTGCGCATAATTTTGAATGGCTTACGTCATTAGATGGGTGAATATATCATGGAAACTAGAGCCAATCAACATTTTTTAGGGTCATTTTCGTTTTCAGCACCCCAAAATTATGTAAGATTAGCTAATTTTATGCCCAAAACTTTTTACCTGTTGAACAGTGTAATCAGAGGAGCTTTGATTGGTTGGTCTGGTCTATTCAATGCTTCCCAAACTGAGAGTTTACTTGCTTCCCCTTGCCTCTGGAAGAAGTTTCTGGAACTTAGAGAGGCAGAATTCAAATGACCAGTGTGACTATTAAGCAGGGCCTAGCCAATCCCTGGCGAGGTGTGCCCAGAAGGTGGCTAGGATGTTGTGAAATAGCCTGGAGGCCTGAAAAAATATGTAGAACCAAGACCCTAATAGTCAGCTATGTAATGGAGCAATTTTTTGCCCCATGCTCATAATAATTTTCTGTGTTTTCATTAGGATTTGTTGAGGTTTGATGCATCACTATTGCGGAAACATACAGGTATGTCCCCTTGGAGTGAGCAAGCCATCGGAATTCTCAGGCAACTGCTGCCCGGGAAGAGGAGAGAGGGAGTGTAGGTCACCAGGGAGAGAAGTACTGGTCAGTGCATGGTAGTGGGACACCTGGGGAACCTCCACCAAAGAGACCCTCACAACTCCTCAGTCCAGTCTGAAAAATGTGGCAACCCTAGGTGTGGCAGGGGGAGCAATCAAAGGAACGATGCCCTGTGTCTCTCCCTGCAGCAGCTTAAATTTGGTGAGAGGAGAGACACAGGGCATCATTCCTGTGATTGCTCCTCCCACTCTGATCCCCCTCCCTGGCTTGCTCACAACTGGATTTCCCTACTGTTTGGGTCCCTGGGGGCCCAGGACCCCTAGAGGAGGACTGGTACTACTCCCCATCGGAGGCCCTAAGCAGCAGCACTCAGGACACTAGCGCACCCTCCCCTTTCTCCAGCTGGGGCGATGAGCTGGGATCTGATAGAAACTTTGTAACAGTTCTACGCCAGTGCTGTTCCCTTCAGGACTCCGAGATGGACACTAGGAGCCTGCAGTGCAACAAGGAGGAGAAGGAAGAGGTGAGGTAAGGGTCAGCTGCACCCTAGGCGGCAGTGAGCCCTAGGCAGCTGTCTAGTTCACCTAGTGGTAGCATCGGCTCTTTCCACCACAGTAAGGACCCTGGTCTTCTAAGGCTTGTTGCCATTCAGACCATTCATAGAAACTTCTTTCCATATCTGGGTGTATCTGATTTATAAACCAATTGCTTACACTGGATGTACAGTTGGATAAATGGCTCTATATTTAGGATGTATCCGTTCTATAAATCAGAGGCTCTGGATGGACAGTTGGATAAATGGCTCTATATTTAGGATGTGTCCGGTCTATAAACAAGAGGCTCTGGATGTACAGTTGGATAAATGGCTCTATATTTAGGATGTATCCGTTCTATAAATCAGAGGCTCTGGATGGACAGTTGGATAAATGGCTCTATATTTAGGATGTATCCAGTTTATAAACCAGAGGCTCTGGATGTTCAGTTGGATAAATGGCTCTATATTTAGGATGTATCTGGTCTATAAACCAGAGGCTCTGGGTGGACAGTTGGATAAATGGCTCTATATTTAGGATATATCTGGTCTATAAACAAGAGGCTCTGGATGGACAGTTGGATAAATGTTTCTATATTTAGGATGTATCTGGTCTATAAACCAGAGGCTCTGGAAATACAGTTGGATAAATGGCTCTATATTTAGGATATATCTGGTCTATAAATCAGAGGCTCTGGATGGACAGTTGGATAAATATTTCTATATTTAGGATGTATCCGGTCTAAAAACCAGAGGCTCTGGATGGACAGTTGGATAAATGGCTCTATATTTAGGATGTATCTGGTCTATAAACCAGAGACTCTGGATGTACAGTTGGATAAATGGCTCTATATTTAGGATGTATCTGGTCTATAAACCAGAGACTCTGGATGTACAGTTGGATAAATGGTTCTATATTTAGGATGTATATGGTCTATAAATCAGAGGCTCTGGATGGACAGGTGGATAAATGGTTCTATATTTAGGATGTATCCGGTCTAAAAACCAGAGGCTCTGGATGGACAGTTGGATAAATGGCTCTATATTTAGGATGTATCTGGTCTATAAACCAGAGACTCTGGATGTACAGTTGGATAAATGGCTCTATATTTAGGATGTATCTGGTCTATAAACCAGAGACTCTGGATGTACAGTTGGATAAATGGCTCTATATTTAGGATGTATCTGGTCTATAAATCAGAGGCCCTGGAAATACAGTTGGATAAATGGTTCTATATTTAGGATGTATATGGTCTATAAATCAGAGGCTCTGGATGTACAGTTGGATAAATGGCTCTATATTTAGGATGTATCTGGTCTATAAACCAGAGGCTCTGGATGGACAGTTGGATAAATGGCTCTATATTTAGGATGTATCCGGTCTATAAACCAGAGGCTCTGGATGGACAGTTGGATAAATGGCTCTATATTTAGGACGTATCCGGTCTATAAACCAGAGGCTCTGGATGGACAGTTGGATAAATGGCTCTATATTTAGGACGTATCCGGTCTATAAACCAGAGGCTCTGGATGGACAGTTGGATAAATGGCTCTATATTTAGGATGGATCCGGTCTATAAACCAGAGGCTCTGGAAATACAGTTGGATAAATGGCTCTATAGTTAGGATATATCCGGTCTATAAACTCTGGATGTACAGTTGGATAAATGGCTCTATAATGGTTCTTCCCAGAAGAGTGGAGGCTATTATAGCCAAAAAGTGGAACAACTGCATATTAATGACCATGGTTTTGAAGTGGGAAGTCCAACAAGGTCATATAAGTGTGATGGTAAGGAGTTTACAGACTTTTTGCCATGTAGCGTATTTTACACATTCAGGCTCCATGCACACTAAGCTAAAAAAAGCTGGTTAAAAAATGCTGGTAATAGCTGGTAGTAGCACTCAGAAGCGTTTAGGAGCATTAGCATTTTCACAGTACATGTAGAAGAAGTAGAAGGAAAAAAAAAGCTAGAAAAAAGCTGTTAGGAGCATTTTAGTAGCGTTTATCAGCATTCAGGAGCGTTTAGCATTCTTTTCTGCTGACAAAAATGCTCCAAAAAACTCTACAAAAATGTTTTGTTTTCTTCTCCTAGATGCTGAAGCTCAAAAGATGCTAAGAGCCTAAAGTATTGTGCATGGACA